>NC_041383.1:674499287-674502456 GCF_002162155.2 Triticum dicoccoides | reverse complement strand
CAGTCGGCCTGGGCGGCCGGGGAGTAGGCAGCCAGTAGTCGGCCTTGTGGCACAGTCGGCAGCCAGCAGTCGGCCTCGTGGTGCAGTCGGCAGCCAGCAGTCGGCCTGGTGGTGCAGTCAACAGCCAGCACTTAGCAGCCGGCCGGGTAGTTGGACTGAGGGGCTTTGCTAGCCCCGATGTCTTGAAATATCGTCTTGCCGTCTTCGGGGTATCGGTGTCCAATTACTCCGACACATTGCGCCAGGCCCAAACTTACACCGGCCTATATTTTAGTTGGGCCTTTTGTCGACCCAGCGCTTAGTTTGGCCCAGGTAGCGTTGGGCCATTAACAGGTTGAATATTGTACTGGCCTGTTACGGCCGAGATGAAACCACGGGCCTTTAGCAGGCCAAAATGCATGTTGGGCCTCCATTTTCACTAGTCGTCGACGGGCCTTCAGCAGGCCGAAATGTAGTCTGGCCCTTTTTGGGCCCAGTTAGCTAACGGGCCATTACCAGGCCAAAACATATCTCGGCCCTTAGTTGGCATACTCATATCATGCGCCTTTAAGAGGCCGAAAGCTTAGTACAGGCATCAACGGGCCGAATTACGCGACAGGCCTTTAACAGGCCCAAAGTCACGTTGGGCTTAACTGTTACCACCTTTAGCACGGGCCATTAGTGGGCCCGATGTCCCATCAGACCATATATGGCCCATGGGCAGCACGGGCCATTCCCAGGCCGAAAGTCACACCGGGCTGAAATGGGCCCATGTCTACATCAGGCCTCGAACAGGCCAAAAGTCATTGGGCTGTAGTTGGGCCCAAATATTCGGCAAACAATTAACGGGCCAGATCTGCCTTCGAGCCGCAAATGGGCCCAAATATTGGGCGAACAATTAACGGGACAGATCTGGCTTCGGGCCGTAAATGGGCCCAAATATTGGGCGAAAAATTAACGGGCCAGATCTGGCTTCGGGCTGTAAATGGGCCTCTATTAAGCAGGTCATTATTGGGTTGGCCCACTAGTACCTGATTAAGTACTACGGGCCTTTGACTAGGCCGGCCTTTTTAACCTATATGGGCCTCTGTTGGGCCTAGCCATGTGTCGACGTATCATAGGCATGTCCCCTCCAGTGGACGAGCGACATCTGGCCCACTGACGAGCTGACAGGTGTTCCCTTCAGCCAATCAGAATTTTACACGTGGAAATTTCCCATTGGTCAGGGCTGTTAACGGGTTATCGGATCCAAAATCTGACCTGATAGCTTAATGGCGTTCCGTTACAGTGGATGCCATGTGTCGGTCACCCTTGATGAAAGCACTTCTGTGATGCGCGATTTATCATCATGGAAGTGGACACTTCCGTGACGATAATTTTGGTAATGTCATGGAACACTTCTACGATAGCACAGGTATGACTATCTTGATTCTGTCAGAAAATCGTCATGGATGTACATGCATGACAGAAAACGCGACCTACTGTGACAAACAGGTATCATCACGGAAGAGTATTTTTTTGTAGTGAGGGTGGTGGGAGCAGTGCCCGGACAAATAAATCTGCCTCAACTCCACTCCAACACCAGTGATGTCCTCCATGGCGGTGTCTCGAAGTTGATACCATCATGTGTTTGCCGATCCTTTGGATCGGTGGTGTTAGTGTTCATGGATGGTGTCAGCGAGGCAGCGGCGATGACCCCTTCAGGTGTGTCTCTCCTTCTGCTCTACCCCCATTGCTGCGACTTTGTCTCCGATGTCACGGTGGAGTAGGGAGGTATTGTCATCCGGGAGTACGCGCAGACGATTGTCTACACAGGTGACAGCTAGAAGTGAATGAAATATGCCCTAGAGGCAATAATAAAGTTGTTATTTTATATTTCCTTATTCATGATAAATGTTTATTATTCATGCTAGAATTGTATTAACTGGAAACTTGATACATGTGTGGACACATAGACAAATCACCGTGTCCCTAGTATGCCTCTACTTGACTAGCTCGTTAATCAAATATGGTTAAGTTTCCTAACCATAGACATGTGTTGTCATTTGATGAACGGGATCACATCATTAGGAGAATGATGTGATGGACAAGAACCATTTGTTAGCTTAGCATTATGGTCGTTCAGTTTTATTGCTACTGCTTTGTTCATGTCAAATACATATTCCTCCGACTATGAGATTATGCAACTCTCGGATACCGGAGGAATGCCTTGTGTTCTATCAAACATCACAACGTAACTGGGTGATTATAAAGATGATCTACAGTTATCTCCGAAGGTGTTTGTTGGGTTGGCATAGATCGAGATTAGGATTTGTCACTCCGAGTATCAAAGAGGTATCTCTGGGCCCTCTCGATAATGCACATCATAATAAGCCTTGCAAGAAAAGTAACTAATGAGTTAGTTGTAGGATAATGCATTATGGAATGAGTAAAGAGACTTGCCCGTAACGAGATTGAACTAGGTATGAAGATACCGTCGATTGAATCTCAAGAAAGTAACATACCGATGACAAAGAGAATAACGTAGGTTGTCCTAATGGTTCGACCGATAAAGATCTTCGTAGAATATGTGGGAGCCAATATGAGCATCCAAGTTCCGCTATTGGTTATTGACCAGAGAGGTGTCTCGGTCATGTCTACATAGTTCTCGAACCCGTAGGATTCGCATGCTTAACGTTCAATGACGATTTTGTATTATATGAGTTAAGCGATTTGGACCTAATGTTGTTCGGAGTCCCGAATGAGATCACGGACATGACGAGGAGTCTCTAAATGGTCGAGATGTAAAGATTGATATATTGGATGATAGTATTCGGACAGCGGAAGTGTTCCAGGATGTATCGGGTACATATCGGAGTACCGGGGGGTTACCGAAACCCCCCGGGGGAAGATATGGGCAATATGGGCCATAGGAGGGGAGCACACCAGCCCACAAGGCGTGCTCCCCTTATGGTAGGAGGCTGAATAGGAGAAGGAGGTGGGGGTTCGCCCCCCCCCCCTTTCCTTCCTCCTTCCCTCTTCGTTCTTTTCCCCCTTCTGGTAAAAGGAAAGGGGGGAGGCCGAATTGGACTAGGGGGCCAAGTAGGATTCCTCCTACTGTGGCGCTCCCTAGGCTACCTCTCTACCCCTCCCACCTATATATAAATGGGGAGGGGGCGCCTAGAACACATACCAACGATTGTTAGCCGTG
>NC_041383.1:674422767-674498938 GCF_002162155.2 Triticum dicoccoides | reverse complement strand
GCCTCCGATCATGTTCACAAAGTGCTTAGGCGAAACCCTGCACGGATAACTTCACCATCACCGTCACCACGCCGTCGTGCTGACGGAACTCTTTTACTTCCTCGACACTCTACTAGATCAAGAGTTCGAGGGACGTCATCGATCTAAATGTTTGCAGAACTCGGAGGTGTCGTATGTTCGGTACTTGATCAGTCGAAACGAGAAGAAGTTCAACTACATCAACTGCGTTGGCAAATGCTTCCACTTTTGGTCTACGAGGGTGCATGGACACACTCTCCCCCCCTCGTTGCTATGCATCTCCTAGATAGATCTTACGTGAGCGTAGGAAATTTCTTGAAATTGCATGCTACATTTCCCAACAGTGGCATCCGAGCCAGGTCTATGCGTAGATAATATGCACGAGTAGAACACAAAGAGTTGTGGGTGGTGATCGTCATACTGCTTACCACCAATGTCTTATTTTGATTCGGCGGTATTGTTGGATGAAGCAGACCGGACCAACCTTACATGACCACGTTCATGAGACCGGTTCCACCGACAGACATGCAACTAGTTTTGCATAAGGGTGGCTGACGGGTGTCTGTTTCTCCAACTTTAGTTGAATTTAATTTGACTGCGACCGGTCCTTGTCGAAGGTTAAAACAGCAAACTTGATAAATCACCGTTGTGGTTTTGTGCCGTAGGTAAGAACGGTTCTTGCTAGAAAACCATAGCAGCCATGTAAAACTCGCAACAACAAAGTAGAGGACGTCTAACTTGTTTTTGCAGGGCATGTTGTGATGTGATATGGTCAAGACATGATGTGATATACATTATTGTATGAGATGATCATGTTTTGTACAAGTTATCGGCAACTGGCTGGAGCCTTATGGTTGTCGCTTTATTGTATGAAATGCAAACGCCATGTAATTGCTTTACTTTATCACTAAGTAGTAGCGATAGTTGTAGAAGCAATAGTTGGCGAGACGACCACGACGCTACGATGGAGATCAAGGTGTCGAGCCGGTGATGATGGAGATCATGACGTTGCTTTGGAGATGGAGATCAAAAGCACAAGATGATGATGGCCATATCATGTCACATATTTTGATTGCATGTGGTGTTTATCTTTGATGCATCTTATTTTGCTTAGTACGGCGGTAGCATTATAAGATGATCCCTTAACTAAACTTCAAGGCATAAGGGTCCTCCCCAAGTATGCACCTTTGCGAAAGTTCTTCGTGTTGAGACACCACGTGATGATCGGGTGTGATAGGCTCTATGTTCACATACAATGGGTGCAAGCCAGTTTTGCACATGCGGAATACTCGGGTTAAACTTGACAAGCCTAGCATGTACAGACATGGCCTCGGAACACTGCAGACCAAAAGGTCGAACGTGAATCATATAGTACATATGATCAACATAGAGATGTTCACCATTGATGACTACTCCATCTCACGTGATGATCAGACATGGTTTAGTTGATTTGGATCACGTATCATTTAGATGACTTGAGGGATGTCTATCTAAGTGAGAGTTCTTAAGTAATATTATTAATTGAACTTAATTTATCATGAACTTTGTCCTGGTAGTTTTTGCATATCTGTGTTGCAGATCAATGGCCCGTGCTACCGTTCCCTTGAATTTTAGTACGTTCCTAGAGAAAGCTAAGTTGAAAGATGATGGTAGCAACTACACGGACTGGGTCCGTAACTTGAGGATTATCCTCATTGTTGCACAGTAGAATTATGTCCTTAATGCACCACTAGGTGTACCCCCCCCTAGCAACTGCAGAAGTTGTGAACGCTTGGCAGTTGCATGTTGATGACTACTCGATTTTTCAGTGTGCCATGCTTTACGGCTTAGAATCGGGACTTCAAAGACGTTTTGAACATCATGGACCATATGAGATGTTCCAGGAGTTCAAGTAATATTTCATGCAAATGCCCGAGTTGAGAGATATGAAGTCTCCAACAAGTTCTATAGCTGCAAGATGGAGGAGAATAGTTCTGTCAATGAACACATACTCAGAATGTCTGGATATCATAATCACTTGACTCAGCTGGGAGTAAATCTTCCAGATGATTGTGTCATTGATAGAGTTCTCCAATCACTACCACCAAGCTACAAAGGCTTTGTGATGAGCTATAATATTCAAGGGATGGAAAAGACTATTCCCGAGCTCTTCGCAATGCTCAAAGCTGTGGAGGTAGAAGTCAAGAAGGAGCATCAAGTGTTGATGGTTAACAAGATCACTAGTTTCAAGAAAAATGGCAAGGGAAAGAAGGGGAACTTCTAGAAGAATGGCAAGCAAGTTGCCACTTCTGGGAAGAATCCCAAACCCGGAACCAAGTTTGAAACTGAGTGCTTCTACTACAAAGGGACTGGTCACTGGCGAAACTGCCCCAAGTATTTGGCGGATAAGAAGGATGGCAAAGTGAACAAAGGTATATTTGATATACATCTTATTGATGTGTACCTTAATAATGCTCGTAGTAGTGCCTGGGTATTTGATACCGGTTCGGTTGCTCATATTTTAACTCGAAACAGTGACTACGGATTAAACAAAGATTGGCTAAGGACGAGGTGGCGATGCGCGTCAGGAATGGTTCCAAGGTCGATGTGATTGCCGTCGGCATGCTACCTCTACATCTACCTTCGGGATTAGTTTTAGACCTGAATAATTGTTATTTGGTGCCAGCGTTGAGCATGAACATTATATCCGAATCTTGTTTAGAGCGAGACGGTTATTCATTTAAATCAGAGAATAATGGTTATTCTATTTATATGAGTAATATGTTTTATGGTCATGCACCCTTGAAGAGTGGTCTATTTCTGTTGAATCTTGATTATGGTGATACACATATTCATAATATTGATGCCAAAAGATGCAAAGTTGATAATGATACTGCAACATATTTGTGGCACTGCCGTTTAGGTCATTGTCGGGTGGTAGGTGCGACATATGCCAACAGATGGCTTATCTGTGTGGGAGCCAGTAAGACATCGCCGGTGCCTGGAAACGGGATAAGGCGAAGACATGCACGCCGGCGGATCTTACCCAGGTTGGGGGCTCTCCATGGACATAATACCCCTACTCCTGCTCTGCGGGGTCTCCGCATGATCACTAGATCAACAAGAAGCTACAAGAGGCTCCTTGAGCTGTTCGGTGGAAGGAGGAAGAAGGGCAAGGCTAGCTCTCTCCTCTCCCTTTAGTGGTGTCTAAAACTATATGAGATCAACCCTTTGCATGGGTGTCCCGGGGGGTTTATATAGACCTACCCCCCGGGGGTACAATGGTAATCCGTCTGGGTGTGGGCCCTAGCCGTCAGTGTCTATGGCCGCCGGGTTCTCCGCCGGCTACTGGGGCCCGCCGTCTGGTGGGTCCCACCGGCTGCCAGTCCATTGGTTGACAGGCCGGCCCCACCGCTTGGGGGTCTTGTAGGGGGCTGGTTACTATTGCCTCGCCTCTGATGATGAGGGATTTGTCGAGGTAAGCATGGCTATAGTGCCGCCGCCTTGCGGACTCTCACTGTAGCCTTACCTCGTCTTGTCTCCTTAATGGTGCGCGCGTCCCGAGGAAGGGAGCAAGCCGGCTATAGGAAGTTGGCCATGCCTCAGGCCGACTGGGGGAGGCCAGGCCGCCTTCAGGCGTCTCTCTGACCGAAGGAACCCGTCACCTATGGGTCGTGCTGACAGCTCTTCATGGAGGGCGTCATGATCAGCATGGCAACAGTGCCACGCCGAACGGGTGATGGTTGTCCCGTATGGCATACTGTAGCCATGCGTGCTCCGGGATCCGGAGGTGGCAGGGTCCACTGTTGCCACGCCCCGTCCCATCATCGTTATGGGGGGTGCAGACTTTTAGGGCTCGGCCCCTAGCCGCCTGCCAGGGGCCGGCCTCTTGGAGTCGGTTCTCTTGGGCCGGCTTCTTGGAGTCGGTCTTTCCGTGGTCGGCTTCTTGGAGTCGGCCCTATCATGGCGTCCTCCAAGAGAGTTTAGGGTCGGGCCGCCTTCCGGTAGCTAGACGGTGAGATAGCCGGCCCGAGGAAGGCGGCCCCGCATCATGGGTGCTTCAAGGTTCGGTTGGCCCGTCGTTTTTTCTAAGGGCCAAAGGGAGCCGGTTAGGCTACCCGTGGTCATTTACTCCGACAGTAGTCCCCGAAGCTGGTTGGGCTTCGTGGCTGAAGGGGGAATCGAGAAGCTCGGCCAGCTTCCTATCCCGAAGAGCCAGCAGCTAGGAGCCGGCTTCTCTTATGCGTGCCTTCTCGACGAAGTCTCCTTGAAATCTGAAGGCAGGAATGAGCTGGCGTGCTAGCCAGGCGGTGGGTTGGCTGCCCGCCGTCTGCGCGTCAGGTGGCACCCTTTGGCTGGAAGGGCCTGCCAGCCCACGCGCGTGACGGGACGCTGCCGCAGGCCGGGGCCCGCCACTTCCACGCCTCGGCCCGTGCGCAGATCTTCTGCGGCCCGAACCGACCGCACGTCTTCCGACGGCGGTTCCCATTTGCCGTAAAGGCGCGATAACCGCGGGATGTGGGGGAGTGGGCGCAGTTAATCCCACGCCCCCCCCCCCCCCGTGCCTCGCCTCCTCGGCTTCGCCGCATGAGGCCATAAGTAGGGGCAGGGAGGGGGAGCGGCAATCGTTCGCACACTCGCCCTCGCTCCGCCACCACCTTCTTCTTCCTCTTCGTCGCCGCAGCGGCTCTCCGCGACGCCACTGTTCCACCACTCTTCTTAGCGCGCCGCAATCTTGCCTCCACCGCACCGCGCATTCTCTGTCGCCGCGCTCTTCATCGCCCTTGTGTCGCCATGGACCCGACATCGAGCTCCTGGGACGACTCCAACGTCCGCGACGACCACATCGACTTCCTCCGCAAGACGTGGCGGTTTCCGGGCGAAGGTCTCGTGCGGGTCGGCCTCGCGCTGGCGAGGGAGGTTTCGTTGGCGCCGGAAGAGGGCGAGCGAGTGATCTTCTACTCGCACTGCCTGCGTGGCGTCGGCCTTCCCGTGAGCGGCTTCTTCCGCTCGTTTCTTGATTTCTACCATCTTCAGCCGCACCACCTTATTTCCAACACGGTGGTTCTGCTATCGGCCTTCGTCACTCTGTGCGAAGGTTTCCTCGGTGTCCTCCCCACCATCGAGCTCTAGGGGGAGTTCTTCCAGTCCAAGCTCAGCACGGTCGTCGCAGGCGTGCCGGCTCCATGCGGCGCCTTCATCGCCATCCGGAGATCCGCAGCCGACAACCCGTTCCCTCCTATCGCGTTGATCCAGTCGTTGAAGCTCTGGCAGAAGTCCTATTTTTACGTGAAGAATGTCGCCCCGCACGGTGACTACGTCAACTTCCCGGCTTACGTAGCCGGCCCGCCGCCTGGGAGGCAGCCCTCGTGGTCCTTCCGGGCCAGGTCGCTGACTCCGGCTGGAGCTGGCGCCGTCGCCAGGCTTCGGGTGCTGATCCAGTCGCAGTGTCTGACTGGGTCCGACTTGATAGCCGCCTTCGTCGAGCACCGGGTTCTCCCGCTCCAAGGCCGCCCTCATCTGATCTGTCAGATGAGCAGCCGCTTCGACCCAAGCCGGCTGAGCACCAGGGACATGCCTCACGACAAGGTATCTTACATGGTGAACTGTTGGAAATATGCCCTAGAGGCAATAATAAAATGGTTATTATTATATTTCTTTGTTCATGATAATTGTCTGTTATTCATGCTCTAATTGTGTTATCCGGAAATCGTAATACACGTGTGAATACATAGACCACAATATGTCCCTGGTAAGCCTCTAGTTGACTAGCTCATTGATCAACAGATAGTCATGGTTTCCTGACTATGGACATTGGATCTCATTGATAACGGGATCACATCATTAGGAGAATGATGTGATGGACAAGACCCAATTCTAAGCATAGCACAAAGATCGTGTAGTTCGTTTTGCTAGAGCTTTTCCAAATGTCAAGTATCATTTCCTTAGACCATGAGATTGTGCAACTCCCGGATACCATAGGAGTGCTTTGGGTGTGCCAAACGTCACAACGTAACTGGGTGACTATAAAGGTACACTACGGGTATCTCCGAAAGTGTCTGTTGGGTTGGCACGAATCGAGACTGGGATTTATCACTCCGTATGACGGAGAGGTATCTCTGGGCCCACTCGGTAATGCATCATCATAATGAGCTCAATGTGACCAAGTGTCTGGTCACGGGATCATGCATTACGGTACAAGTAAAGTGACTTGCCGGTAACGAGATTAAATGAGGTATTCAGATACCGACGATCGAATCTTGGGCAAGTAACGTACCGATTGACAAAGGGAATTGTATACATGGTTGCTTGAATCCTCGACATCATGGTTCATCCAATGAGATCATCGAGGAGCATGTGGGAGCCAACATGGGTATCCAGATCCCGCTGTTGGTTATTGACCGGAGAGGCGTCTCGGTCATGTCTGCATGTCTCCCGAACCCATAGGGTCTACACACTTAAGGTTCGGTGACGCTAGGGTTGTACAGATATAAGTATGCAGTAACCCAAAAGTTGTTCGGAGTCCCGGATGAGATCCCGGACGTCACGAGGAGTTCCAGAATAGTCCGGAGGTAAAGAATTAAATATAGGAAGTCAAGTTTCGGCCATCGGGAAAGTTTAGGTGGTTACCGGTATTGTACCGGGACCACCGGAAGGGTCCAGGGGGTCCACCGGGTGGGGCCACATATTCCGGAGGGCCCCATGGGCTGAAGTGGGAGGGAAACCAGCCCCTGGTGGGCTGGTGCACCCCCTCTTGGGCCCCCCTGCGCCTAGGGTTGGAAACCCTAGGGGTGGGGGGCACCTCCACTTGGCTTGGAGGGCAAGCCACCCCCCTTGGCCGCCGCCCCCCTGGAGATTGGATCTCCTAGGGCCGGTGCCCCCCCCCCAGGGGGGCCTATATAAAGAGGGGGAGGGAGGGCAGCCGGACCTATGCTCTTGGCGCCTCCCTCTCCCCCTGCTACACCTCTCCCTCTCGCAGAAGCTTGGCGAAGCCCTGCCGAGATCACTGCTGCATCCACCACCACGTCGTCGTGCTGCTGGATCTTCATCAACCTCTCCTTCCCCCTTGCTGGATCAAGAAGGAGGATACGTCTTCCTCAATCGTACGTGTGTTGAACGCGGAGGTGCTGTCCGTTCAGCACTAGGATCATCGGTGATTTGGATCACGACGAGTACGACTCCCTCAACCCCGTTCTCTTGAACGCTTCCGCTCGCGGTCTACAAGGGTATGTAGATGCACTCCTCTCTCTCGTTGCTAGATGAACTCATAGATTGATCTTGGTGAAACGTAGGAAAAATTTTATTTTCTGCAATGTTCCCCAACAGTGGTATCAGAGCTAGGTCTATGCGTAGTTCTCTTTGCACGAGTAGAACACAAATTTGGTGTGAGCGTAGATGTTGTCAACTTTCTTGCCACTACTAGTCTTATTTTGCTTCAGCAGTATCGTGGGATGAAGCGGCCCGGGCCGATCTTACATGTACGCTTACGTGAGACAAGTTCCACCGACTGACATGCACTAGTTACATAAGGTGGCTAGCGGGTGTCTGTCTCTCCCACTTCAGTTGGAGCGGATTCGATGAAAAGGGTCCTTATGAAGGGTAAATAGAAGTTGGAAAATCACGTTGTGGCTTTTACGTCGGTAAGAAAACGTTCTTGCTAGAACCCTATTGCAGCCACGTAAAACATGCAACAACAATTAGAGGACGTCTAACTTGTTTTTGCACCATATGCCTTGTGATGTGATATGGCCAAAAGTTGTGATGAATGATATATATGTGATGTATGAGATCATGTTCTTGTAATAGGAATCACGACTTGCATGTCGATGAGTATGACAACCGGCAGGAGCCATAGGAGTTGTCTTAATTATTGTATGACCTGCGTGTCAATGATTAAACGCCATGTAATTACTTTACTTTATTGCTAAACCGTTAGCCATAGTAGTAGAAGTAATAGTTGGCGAGAAACTTCATGGAGACACGATGCTGGAGATCATGATGATGGAGATCATGGTGTCATGCCGGTGATGAAGATGATCATGGATCCCTGAAGATGGAGATCAAAGGAGCTATATGATATTAGCCATATCATGTCACTATTTGATTGCATGTGATGTTTATCATGTTTTTGCATCTTGTTTACTTAGAACGACGGTAGTAAATAAGATGATCCCTCATAATAATTTCATGAAACTGTTCCCCCTAACTGTGCGCCGTTGCGAAAGTTCATTGTTTCGAAGCACCACGTGATGATCGGGTGTGATAGATTCTAACGTTCACATACAACGGGTGTAAGATAGATTTACACATGCATAAACACTTAGGTTAACTTGACGAGCCTAGCATGTACAGACATGGCCTCGGAACACAAGAGACCGAAAGGTCGAACATGAGTCGTATGGAAGATACGATGAACATGGAGATGTTCACCGATGATGACTAGTCCGTCTCACGTGATGATCAGACACGGCCTAGTCGACTCGGATCATGTAATAGTTAGATGACTAGAGGGATGTCTAATCTGAGTGGGAGTTCATTAAATAATTTGATTAGATGAACTTAATTATCATGAACTTAGTCTAAAATCTTTACAAAAATGTCTTGTAGATCAAATGGCCAACGCTCATGTCCACCTCAACTTCAACGTGTTCCTAGAGAAAACCAAGCTGAAAGATGATGGCAGCAACTATATGGACTGGGTCCGGAACCTGAGGATCATCCTCATAGCTGCAAAGAAAGATTATGTCTTAGAAGCACCGCTAGGTGAAGTTCCAATCCCAGAGAACCAAGACATTATGAACGCTTGGCAGTCTCGTGCTGATGATTACTCCCTCGTTCAGTGCGGCATGCTTTACAGCTTAGAACCGGGGCTCCAAAAGCGTTTTGAGCAACACGGAGCATATGAGATGTTCGAAGAGCTGAAAATTGTTTTCCAAGCTCAATCCTGGGTCGAGAGATATGAAGTCTCCGACAAGTTCTTCAGTTGTAAGATAGAGGAAAATAGTTTTGTCAGTGAGCACATACTCAAAATGTCTGGGTTGCACAACCGCTTGACTCAGCTGGGAGTTAATCTCCCGGATGACGCGGTTATTGACAGAATCCTTCAGTTGCTTTCACCGAGCTACAAGAGCTTTGTGATGAACTTCAATATGCAGGGGATGGAAAAGTCCATTCCTGAGGTATATTCAATGCTAAAATCAGCGGAGGTAGAGATCAAGAAGGAACATCTAGTGTTGATGGTGAATAAAACCACTAAGTTCAAGAAAGGCAAGGGTAAGAAGAACTTCAAGAAGGACGGCAAGGGAGTTGCCGCGCCCGATAAGCCAGTTGCCAGGAAGAAGTCAAAGAATGGACCCAAGCAAGAGACTGAGTGCTTTTATTGCAAGGGAAGCGAACACTGGAATTGGAACTGCCCCAAATACTTAGCGGACAAGAAGGCCGGCAACACTAAAGGTATATGTGATATACATGTAATTTATGTGTACCTAACCAGTAATCATAGTAGCTCCTGGGTATTTGATACCGGTGCCGTTGCTCATATTTGTAACTCAAAGCGGGAGCTGTGGAATAAGCGGAGACTGGTGAAGGACGAGATGACGATGTGCATCGGGAATGGTTCCAAGGTCGATGTGATCGCCGTCGGCACGCTACCTCTACATTTACCTATGGGATTAGTTTTAAACCTCAATAATTGTTATTTAGTGCCAAGTTTGAGCATGAACATTGTATCTGGATCTTGTTTAATACGAGATGGCTACTCATTTAAATCCGAGAATAATGGTTGTTCTATTTATATGAGAGATATGTTTTATGGTCATGCCCTGATGGTCAATGATTTATTCTTAATGAATCTCGAACGTGATGTTACACATATTCATAGTGTGAATACCAAAAGATGTAAAGTTGATAACGATAGTCCCACATACTTGTGGCACTGCCGCCTTGGTCACATTGGTGTCAAGCGCATGAAGAAGCTCCATGCTGATGGAATTTTGGAGTCTCTCGATTATGAATCATTTGACACATGCGAACCATGCCTCATGGGCAAAATGACCAAGACTCCGTTCTCCGGAACAATGGAGCGAGCAACCAACTTGTTGGAAATCATACATACTGATGTGTGCGGTCCAATGAGCGTTGAGGCTCATGGATGATATCGTTATGTTCTCACACTCGTTGACGACTTTAGTAGATATGGGTATGTCTACTTGATGAAACACAAGTCTGAGACCTTTGAAAAGTTCAAGGAATTTCAGAATGAGGTAGAGAATCAACGTGACCGAAAGATAAAGTTCTTGCAATCAGATCATGGAGGAGACTACTTAAGTCATGAATTTGGTACGCACTTAAGGAAATGTGGAATCCTTTCACAACTTACGCTGCCTGGAACACCTCAGCTTAACGGTGTGTCCGAACGTCGTAATCGCACTTTATTGGATATGGTGCGATCTATGATGTCTCTTACCGATTTACCGCTATCTTTTTGGGGATACGCTCTAGAGACAGCTACATTCACTTTAAATAGGGCACCGTCTAAATCCGTTGAGACGACACCATATGAATTATGGTTTGGGAAGAAACCTAAGATGTCGTTTCTAAAAGTTTGGGGATGCAATGCTTATGTCAAGAAACTCCAACCTGAAAAGCTCAAACCCAAGTCGGAAAAATGTGTCTTCATAGGAAACCATTGGGTATACCTTCTACCTCAGATCCTAAGGCAAGATCTTTGTTGCTAAGAACGGGTCCTTTCTGGAGAAAGAGTTTCTCTCGAGAGAAGTAAGTGGGAGGAAAGTAGAACTTGATAAAGTACTACCTCTTGAACCGGTAAGTAGCGCAGCTCAGGAAGATGTTCCTGTGGTGCCAGCACCAACTGAAGAGGAAGTTAATGATGATGATCAAGGAACTTCGGATCAAGTTACTACTGAACTTCGTAGGTCCACAAGGACACGTTCCACACCAGAGTGGTATGGCAATCCTGTCCTGGAAATCATGTTGTTAGACAATGGTGAACCTTCGAACTATGAAGAAGCAATGGCGGGCCCAGATTCCAACAAATGGCTTGAAGCCATGCAATCTGAGATAGAATCCATGTATGAAAACAAAGTATGGACTTTGACAGACTTGCCCGATGATCGGTGAGCGATAGAAAATAAATAGATCTTTAAGAAGAAAATGGACGTGGATGGTAATGTTACCATCTATAAAGCTCGACTTGTCGCTAAGGGTTATCGGCAAGTTCAACGGGTTAACTACGATGAGACTTTCTCTCCCGTAGCGAAGCTGAAGTCCGTCTGAATTAGGTTAGCAATTGCCGCATACTATGATTATCAGATATCGCAAATGGACATCAAAACAGCATTCCTTAACGGCTATCTTAAGGAAGAACTATATATGATGCAGCCGGAAGGTTTTGTCGATCCCGAGAATGCTAACAAGGTATGCAAGCTCCAGCAATTCATTTATGCGCTAGTGCAAGCATCTCAGAGTTGGAACATTCGCTTTGATGAGATGATCAAAGCGTTTGGGTTTATGCAGACTTATGGAGAAGCCTGCGTTTACAAGAAAGTGAGTGGGAGCTCTATAGCATTTCTCATATTATATGTAGATGACATACTTTTGATGGGAAATGATATAGAACTTTTGGACATCATTAAGGCCTACTTGAATAAGTGTTTTTCAATGAAGGACCTTGGAGAAGCTGCTTACATACTAGGCATCAAGATCTATAGGGATAGATCGAAACGCCTCATAGGTCTTTCACAAAGCACATACCTTGATAAGATATTGAAGAAGTTCAATATGGATCAGTCTAAGAAGGGTTTCTTGCTTGTGTTGCAAGGTGTGAAATTGAGCACAGCTCAATGCCCGACCACGGCAGAAGATAGAGAAAAGATGAGTGTCATCCCCTATGCCTCAGCTATAGGGTCTATTATGTATGCCATGCTGTGTACCAGACCTGATGTAAACCTTGCCGTAAGTTTGGTAGGAAGGTACCAAACTAATCCCGGCATGGAACACTGGAC
Source organism: Triticum dicoccoides (assembly GCF_002162155.2). Classification (NCBI taxonomy): domain Eukaryota; kingdom Viridiplantae; phylum Streptophyta; class Magnoliopsida; order Poales; family Poaceae; genus Triticum; species Triticum dicoccoides. The sequence continues at coordinate 674,486,918 of NC_041383.1, read as the reverse complement.
AGCGGTCAAGAACATCCTAAAGTACCTGAAAAGGACTAAGGATATGTTTCTCGTTCATGGAGGTGACGAAGAGCTCGTCGTAAAGGGTTACGTCGATGCTACCTTCGACACAGATCTGGATGACTCTAAGTCATAAACCGGATACGTGTATATTTTGAATGGTGGGGCAGTAAGCTGGTGCAGTTGCAAGCAAAGCGTCGTGGTGGGATCTACATGTGAAGTAGAGTACATGGCAGCCTTGGAGGCAACGCATGAAGCGATCTGGGTGAAGGAGTTCATCACCGACCTAGGAGTCATACCCAATTCGTCGGGGCCGATCGCACTCTTCTGTGACAACACTGGAGCTATTGCACTCGCCAAGGAGCCCAGGTTTCACAAGAAAACCAGGCACATCAAGCGTCGCTTCAACTCCATTCATGAAAATGTTCAAGATGGAGACACAGATATTTGTAAAGTACATACGGACCTTAATGTAGCAGATTCGTTGACTAAACCTCTCCCTAGGGAAAAACATGATCAACACCAGAACTCTATGGGTGTTCGATTCATCACAATGTAACTAGATGATTGACTCTAGTGCAAGTAGGAGACTGTTGGAAATATGCCCTAGAGGCAATAATAAAATGGTTATTATTATATTTCTTCGTTCATGGTAATTGTCTGTTATTCATGCTATAATTGTGTTATCCGGAAATCGTAATACACGTGTGAATACATACACCACAACATGTCCCTAGTAAGCCTCTAGTTGACTAGCTCGTTGATCAACAGATAGTCATGGTTTCCTGACTATGGACATTGGATCTCATTGATAACGGGATCACATCATTAGGAGAATGATGTGATGGACAAGACCCAATTCTAAGCATATCACAAAGATCGTGTAGTTCGTTTTGCTAGAGCTTTTCCAAATGTTAAGTATCATTTCCTTAGACCATGAGATTGTGCAACTCCCGGATACCGTAGGAGTGCTTTGGGTGTGCCAAACATCACAAGTAACTGGGTGACTATAAAGGTACACTACGGGTATCTCTGAAAGTGTCTGTTGGGTTGGCACGAATCGAGACTGGGATTTGTCACTCCGTATGACGGAGAGGTATCTCTGGGCCCACTCGGTAATGCATCATCATAATGAGCTCAATGTGACCAAGTGTCTAGTCACGGGATCATGCATTACGGTAGGGGTAAATTGACTTGCCGGTAACGAGATTAAACGAGGTATTGGGATACCGACGATCGAATCTCGGGCAAGTAACGTACCGATTAACAAAGGGAATTGTATACGGGGTTGCCTGAATCCTCGACATCGTGGTTCATCCGATGAGATCATCGAGGAGCATGTGGGAGCCAACATGGGTATCCAGATCCCTCTGTTGGTTATTGATCGGAGAGGCGTCTAGATCATGTCTACATGTCTCCCGAACCCGTAGGGTCTACACACTTAAGGTTCGGTGACGCTAGGGTTGTAAAGATATAAGTATGCAGTAACCCGAAAGTTGTTCGGAGTCCCGGATGAGATCCCGGACGTCACGAAGAGTTCCGGAATGGTCCAAAGGTAAAGAATTATATATAGGAAGTCAAGTTTCGGCCATCGGGAAAGTTTCGGGGGTTACCGGTATTGTACCGGGACCACCGGAAGGGTCCCTGGGGTCCACCGGGTGGGGCCACCTATCTCGGAGGGCCCCATGGGCTGAAGTGGGAGGGGAACCAGCCCCTGGTGGGCTGGTGCGCCCCCCCTTGGGCCCCCCTGCGCCTAGGGTTGGAAACCCTAGGGGTGGGGGCGCCTCCACTTGGCTTGGAGGGCAAGCCACCCCCCTTGGCCGCCGCCACCCCTGGAGATTGGATCACCTAGGGCCGGCGCCCCCCCCCTAGGGGGGCTATATAAAGATTGGGGAGGGAGGGCAGCCGGATCCATGCTCTTGGCGCCTCCCTCTCCACCTGCTACACCTCTCCCTCTCGCAGAAGCTTGGTGAAGCCCTGCCGAGATCACTGCTGCATCCACCACCACGCCGTTGTACTGCTGGATCTTCATCAACCTCTCCTTCCCCCTTGCTGGATCGAGAAGGAGGAGACGTCTTCCTCAACCATACGTGTGTTGAACGCGGAGGTGCTATCCGTTCAGCACCAGGATCATCGGTGATTTGGATCACGACGAGTATGACTCCCTTAACCCCGTTCTCTTGAACGCTTCCGCTCGCGATCTACAAGGGTATGTAGATGCACTCCTCTCTCTCGTTGCTAGATGAACTCATAGATTGATCTTGGTGAAACATAGGAAAAATTTTATTTTCTGCAACGTTCCCCAACATGAACTACATCGCCTACTGCAAGCTCACCGAGGAGTGGCAGTATGGCAAGGAGCCATATTCTCGTGCCAACCCCCCGCCTGTGGTAAGCTTTCTTTCTTTTCCTCTTTTCATGTTGCCGAATTCTCTCTGGCCGGTTTCTGACTAGTCGGCTTGTTTTTTAATCAGAACCCCCTCCTTCATCCATCGGTCGGGACCGCGGGGGCGGAACGCGAGTTCGCCCCTGACCGCGTGGTGGACGACCTCGATGACCCCGACTTGGGGGCGGCCGCCCTACACGACGACGCTATAGGAGGAGGCGGCGAGATAGGCGGCTCCGGGTTCACCGCCAGCTTTGACGACTGGCCTGACGACGATGATGCTGACCCTATTCCGCGCCGCGAGCCATCATCCGACTATCAAGGTGCCGGCCCTTCCGGTGGGCCGGCTGCGCGGGGCGGCGTGCAGAAACATCGGGCGGCGCCGACTCTCTTTGGCGGGCGGCCGAAAAATCCCAAGGGTTCCACGGTGGCGACCAAGCGGGACGAGGCAGTCGCAAAGGCGGCCCGCTTCCGCAAGGTGGTGAAGCAGCCGCAGGCGGTTTCGGTGTAAGTATTGATTCTCGCACGCCCTTCTTTCTTTCTTCAGTCGATGCTCTTCTAAGTCTTTCCTTGTTTTATCAACTAGGGCTCCGCTTTCTCTTGAGCGGACTACCGCCGCCTCCATAGTCGGTGGGGCGGGGGAATCTGCGAGTTCCCGCCGTGTAGACCCTCGCGCCGAGCTCCAAGCGGCGGCAGAGCGGAACGTGCAGGAGGCACGGGAGGAGCGGGAGGCGGAGGAGCCGAGTGCAGCCGCCACCGAGGCGGCTCAAGAGATGACGGCAGAGTCGGCCGAGGCGCAGACCGATGCAGCGGCCAAGGCCAGGCAGATGCCGAGGCCGTAGAGAGGGCGGCGGAGGCCCTGCGTAGCTAGCCTCCGCAGCTCGTCATCCCCCTCCGCACCATGGCCCCCGAAATCCCGGATCCCCTGCCGGAGGAAACCGGCCGCAACCCGCCGGCGATGGAGAGGGAGGGGGTGACGTAGTCGTCCCGGAGGGAGAGGTGGTTCCACCTCCGTCGGCCGGAACGGGCTAAGGCAACCAGCCCGAGGTGCCGCCTGAGCATCCGGCTGGAGGCGAGCCGACCGCAAGGGTGGATCTTGTGGTCTTGTCGCCGACTCGTCGGCGTGCAGGGAGGGCGGCTTTAGAGCCGGACCCGCAGAGGGCTGCCGGCTCCAGCTCGTTGTTGCACGACCTGGAGACGGCCAGCGTCAGCTTGCCAGGGTGGATGCTGGGCGGTGGGACAGCCGTGCTGAATTTGGTGGCGCAGGATGTCCGTAGCCGGCTTCAGGCTCAGGCCACTGCGCTGAAGCAGTGCACCCAAGAATTTCTCACAACGCGGCCGGTCATTCGGGTGAGTTTTCTTGCTCTTGATTTCTTCCGTGGGGGCGCGTCAGTGCACCCACTGGGTGTAGTCCTCGAGTTCCAAGTCGGTTGTTGAGCAGGCGGCTTGGAACTTCTCAGAAGACTTTGGTTTAATGACTTATTCTTGCTCGCACCTTCATCCTGTTTGCAGGATTATCACAACCTCCACGCCGCTACCTTCAACTCCCAGGCCCGGAAGATGAACCAGAAGGCCGCCGATCTAACGGAGAGCCGGCGTGAGTGCTTTGTCTTTTTATCTCATGTGGGGGCGCGTCAGCGCACCCATTGGGTGTAGTCCCCGAGATTCAGGCCGACTGCTGAGCAGTCGGGTCGGATCTTTCTTGCTGACTTCTTTCTTAATTTCTTCTTCTTCATATTGGCAGGAGCCAATGCCGACTTGAGGCAGTAGCTAGGCGTGGCCCAGACCGCCCTTCGCACCAGGGAGGGCGTTCAATGCCTTGGTTCAGGAGCGTGATCGTCTGGCCAAGAAACTGGCCGACCAGGAGGAGAGCCACAAGGCGGCCCTGAAGGCGGCACAGGACAGCGAGGCCGCCCTCAAAGCCGAGTATGAGACCGAGGCGGCGAGCTGGGCCGAGGCGGGGCAGGCTCTGAGCGAAGGCTATGGCTGGGTCGAGGTTTTGATTGACGGTAGGCCGCCTTCTTCTTCACTTCTTTGCTTGTCCTTATGATCCGGTTTATCTTCTGACTTGCTCTGTTTCTTCCTTCTTTGTGAAGTGTTGGAAATATGCCCTAGAGGCAATAATAAAAGTGTTATTATTATATTTCTTTGTTCATGATAATAGTCTTTTATTCATGCTATAACTGTATTATCCGGAAATCGTAATACACGTGTGAATACATAGACCACAATATGTCCCTAGTGAGCCTCTAATTGACTAGCTCGTTGTGATCAACAGATAGTCATGGTTTCCTGGCTATGGACATTGGATGTCGTTGATAACGGGATCACATCATTAGGAGAATGATGTGATGGACAAGACCCAATCCTAAGCCTAGCACAAAGATCGTGTAGTTCGTTTGCTAGAGCTTTGCCAATGTCAAGTATCTCTTCCTTTGACCATGGGAGCGTGTAACTCCTGGATACCGTAGGAGTGCTTTGGGTGTATCAAACGTCACAACGTAACTGGGTGACTATAAAGGTGCACTACAGGTATCTCCGAAAGTATCTATTGTTTTATGCGAATCGAGACTGGGATTTGTCACTCCGTGCAAACGGAGAGGTATCTCTGGGCCCACTCGGTAGGACATCATCATATGCGCAATGTGACCAAGGAGTTGATCACGGGATGATGTGTTACGGAACGAGTAAAGTGACTTGCCGGTAACGAGATTGAACAAGGTATTGGATACCGACGATCGAGTCTCGGGTAAGTAACATACCGATAGACAAAGGGAATTGAATACGGGATTGATTAAGTCCTTGACATCGTGGTTCATCCGATGAGATCATCGTGGAACATGTGGGAGCCATCATGGGTATCCAGATCCCGCTGTTGGTTATTGACCGAAGAACGTCTCGGTCATGTCTGCATGTCTCCCGAACCCGTAGGGTCTACACACTTAAGGTTCGATGACGCTAGGGTTATAAAGGAAGTTTGTATGTGGTAACCGAATATTGTTCGGAGTCCCGGATGAGATCCCGGACGTCACGAGGAGTTCCGAAATGGTCTGGAGGTAAAGATTTATATATGGGAAGTTCTGTTTTGGTAACCGGAAAAGTTTCGGGCGATATCGGTAATGTACCGGGACCACCGGGAGGGTCCCGGGGGTCCACCAAGTGGGGCCACATGCTCCAGAGGCATACATGGGCCAAGTATGAGAGAGCACCAGCCCCTAGGTGGGCTAGGGCGCCTCCCACCATGGCCCATGCGGCTAGAGGGGGAGAAGGGGCAAACCCTAAGGGGATATGGGCCTTAGGGCCCATATTGGTGCGCCTCCCTCTCCCCTCCCCTCTTGGCCGCACCCCAAAACTCATCTAGGGCTGACCGCCGCCCCTAGGGGGTGGGAACCCTAGAGGGGGCGCAGCCATCCCCTTCCCCTATATATATTGAGGCATGGGGCTGCCCATAAGACGCGATTCGATCTCCCTCTTGGTGCAGCGCTGCCTCTCTCCCTCCTCCTCCTCTCCCATGGTGCTTGGTGAAGCCCTGCGGGATTGCCACGCTCCTCCACCACCACCACGCCATTGTGCTGCTGTTGGATGGAGTCTTCCTCAACCTCTCCCTCTCTCCTTGCTTGATCAAGGCGTGGGAGGCGTCACCGGGCTGTACGTGTGTTGAACGCGGAGGTGCCGTGCGTTCGGCACTTGATCATCGGTGATTTGAATCACGACGAGTACGACTCCTTCAACCCCGTTCTCTTGAACGCTTCCGCTTAGTGATCTACAAGGGTATGTAGATGCACTCTCCTTCCCCTCGTTGCTAGTTTCTCCATAGATAGATCTTGGTGACACGTAGGAAAATTTTGAATTTCTGCTACGTTCCCCAACAGTGGTATTAGAGCTAGGTCTATTGCGTAGATTCTTTGCACGAGTAGAACACAAAGTAGTTGTGGGCATTGATGTTGTTCAATATGCTTACCGTTACTAGTCCAATCTTGTGTCAACGGTATTGTGGGATGAAGCGGCCCGGACCGACCTTACACGTACTCTTACGTGAGACAGGTTCCACCGACTGACATGCACTTGGTGCATAAGGTGGCTAGCGGGTGCCAGTCTCTCCCACTTTAGTCGGAACGGATTCGATGAAAAGGGTCCTTATGAAGGGTAAATAGCAATTGGCATATCACGTTTGCGTAGGTAAGAAACGTTCTTGCTAGAAACCCATAGCAGCCACGTAAAACATGCAAACAACAATTAGAGGACGTCTAACTTGTTTTTGTAGGGTATGCTATGTGATGTGATATGGCCAAGAAGAATGTGATGAATGATATGTGATGTATGAGATTGATCATGTTCTTGTAATAGGATTCACGACTTGCATGTCGATGAGTATGACAACCGGCAGGTGCCATAGGAGTTGTCTTTATTTATTGTATGACCTGCGTGTCATTGAACAACGCCATGTAATTAGTTTACTTTATTGCTAACCGGTAGCCATAGTAGTAGAAGTAATAGTTGGCGAGACAACTTCATGAAGACACGATGATGGAGATCATGATGATGGAGATCATGGTGTCATGCCGGTGACGATGATGATCATGGAGCCCCGAAGATGGAGATCAAAAGGAGCAAAATGATATTGGCCATATCATGTCACTATTTGATTGCATGTGATGTTTATCATGTTTATGCATCTTGTTTACTTAGAACGACGGTAGTAAATAAGATGATCCCTTACAAAATTTCAAGAAGTGTTCTCCCCTAACTATGCACCGTTGCTACAGTTCGTCGCTTCTAAGCACCACGTGATGATCGGGTGTGATGGATTCTTACGTTCACATACTACGGGTGTAAGACAGTTTTACACAGCGAAAACACTTAGGGTTAACTTGACGAGCCTAGCATGTGCAGACATGGCCTCGGAACACGGAGACCGAAAGGTCGAGCATGAGTCGTATAGTAGATACGATCAACATGAAGATGTTCACCGATGATGACTAGTCCGTCTCACGTGATGATCGGACACGGCCTAGTTGACTCGGATCATGTAATCACTTGGATGACCAGAGGGATGTCTATCTGAGTGGGAGTTCATAAGATGAACTTAATTATCCTGAACATAGTCAAAAGACCTTTTGCAAATTATGTCGTAGCTCGCGCTTTAGTTCTACTATTTTAGATATGTTCCTAGAGAAAATATAGTTGAAAGTTGAAAGTAGCAACTATGCGGACAGTAGAAAGCTTATGTCCTTAATGCACTGCTCAGCGTGCTGAACCCCAAACGTCATTTGTGGATGTTGTGAACATCGGACATACACGTTTTGATAACTACGTGATAGTTCAGTTAAACGGTTTAGAGTTGAGGCACTAAAGACGTTTTCGAAACATCACAGAACATATGAGATGTTTCGAGGGCTGAAATTGAGATTTCAGGCTCGTGCCCATGTCAAGAGGTATGAGACCTCCGACGATTTTCTTAACCTGCAAACTAAGGGAGAAAAGCTCAATCGTTGAGCTTGTGCTCAGATTGTCTGAGTGCAACAATCACTTTAATCGAGTGGGAGTTAATCTCCCAGATGAGATGGTGATGTTTCTCCAAAGTCATTGCCACCAAGCTGCTAGAGCCTCGTGATGAACTATAACATATCAGGGATAGATATGATGATCCTTGAAATATTCGCGTTGTTTGACATCGTGAAAGTAGAAATCAAGAAGGAGCATCAATTGTTGATGGTTGGTGAATCCACTAGTTTCAAGAAGGGCAAGGGCATGAAGGGACACTTCATGAAACGGCAAATCAGCTGCTGCACCAGTGAAGAAACCCAAGGTTGAACCCAAACCCGAGACTAAGTGCTTCTGTAATAAAGGGAACAGCCACTGGAGCAGAATTACCCTAGATACTTGGTAGATTAGAAGGCTGGCAAGGTCGATAGAAGTATATTGGATATACATTGTGTTGATGTGTACTTTACTAGTACTCCTAGTAGCACCAGGGTATTAGATACCGGTTCGGTTGCTAAGTGTTAGTAACTCGAAATAAAAGCTACGGAATAAACGGAGACTAGCTAAAGGTGAGCTGACGATATGTGTTGGAAGTATTCTCAATGTTGATATGATCAAGCATCGCACGCTCCCTCTATCATCGAGATTGGTGTTTGCGTTGAGCATAGACATGATTGATTATGTCTATCGCGATACGGTTATTCATTTAAGGAGAATAATGGTTACTCTGTTTATGTGAATAATACCTTCAGTGGTCTTGCACCTAATGGAATGGTTTATTGAATCTCGATCGTAGTGATACACATGTTCGTGCCAAAAGATAGTAATGATAGTACCACCTACTTATGGCACTGCTACTTAAGTCATATCGGTATAAAACGCATGAAGAAGCTCCATGTTGATGGATCTTTGGACTCACTCGTTTTGAAAGGTTTGAGACATGCGAACCATGTCTATTGGTGTATATGCATGAAGAAACTCCATGCAAATGGACCGTTTGGACTCACTTGATTTTGAATCACTTGAGATATGCAAATCATACCACATGGGCAAGATGACTGAAAAGCCTCGTTTTCAGTAAGATGGAACAAGATAGCAACTTGTTGGAAGTAACACATTTTGATGTGTGCAGTCCAATGAGTGCTGAGGCGTGTAGTGGATATCGTATGTTCTTACTTCACAGATGATTTGATTAGATGTTGAGTATATTTACTTGATGAATCACGAGTCTGAATTATTGAAAGGTTCAAGTAATTTCAGAGTGAAGTAGAAGATCATTGTGACAAGAGGATAAAATGTCTATGATATGATCATGGAGATGAATATCTGAGTTACGAGTTTTGGCACACAACTAAGACATTGTGGAAATTGTTTCGCAATTAATACCGCCTGGAACACCATAGTGTGATGGTGTGTCCGAACATCATAGTTGCACCCTATTGGATATGGTGCATACCATGATGTCTCTTATCGAATTACAACTATCGTTCATGGGTTAGGCATTAGAGACAACCACATTCACTTTAAATAGGGCACCACGTAATTCCGATGAGATGACACCATATGAATTATGGTTTAGAGAAACCTAAGTTGTCGTTTCTTAAAGGTTTGGGGCTGCGACGCTTATGTGAAAAAGTTTCAGGATTGATAAGCTCGAACCCAAAGCGGATAAAATACATCTTCATAGGACACCCAAAACAGTTGGGTATACCTCCTAATTCAGATCCGAAAGCAATATGGATTGTTTCTTGAATCGGGTCCTTTCTCAAGGAAAGGTTTCTCTCGAAAGAGTTGAGTGGGAGGATGGTGGAGACTTGATATGATTATTGAACCATCACTTCAACCAGTGTGTATCAGGGCACAGGAAGTTGTTCATGTGGCACCTACACCAATTGAAGTGGAAGCTTATGATATTGATCATAAGACTTCAGATCAAGTCACTACCAAACATCGTAGGATGACAAGGACGCGTACTGCTTCAGAGTGGTACGGTGATCCTGTCTTAAAGGTCATGTTGCTAGACAACAATGAACCTACAAGCTATGGAGAAGCGATGGTGGGCGCAAATTCCGACAAATGGTTAGAAGCCATGAAATCCGAGATAGGATCCATGTATCAGAACAAAGCATGGACTTTGGTGGACTTGCCCGATGATCGGCAAGCCATTGAGATAAATGGATCTTTAAGAAGAAGACGGACGTGGATGGTACCATCTATGAAGCTCGACTTGTGGCGAAAAGTTTTTTCACAAGTTCAAGGAGTTGACTATGATGAGATTTTCTCATCCGTAGCGATGCTTAAAGTCCGTCGGAATCACGTTAGCACAAGCTGCATTTCTGAAATCTGGCAGATGGATGTCAAAACGAGTTTCCTTACCAGTCGTAAGGAAAGGTTGTATGCGATACAATCAGAAAGGTTTTGTCGATCCTAAGAATGCTAAAAGGTATGCTGGCTCCAGCGATCCTTCTAAGGACTGGAGTAAGCATCTCGGAGTTGGAATGTGCACTTTGATAAGATGATCAAAGATTTTGGTTTGTACAAAGTTTATGAGAAACTTGTATTTCCAAAGAAGTGAGTGGGAGCACTACAGAATTTCTGATGAGTATATGTTGATCAGAAATGATGTAGAATTTCTAGAAAGCATATAGGGTTATTTGAAAGGTGGTTTTCAATAGAAAACCTGGATTAAGCTACTTGAACATTGAGCATCAAGATCTACAAGGATAGATCAAAAACGCTTAATGGTACTTTTCAAATGAGCACATACCTTGACATGATCTTGAAGGTGTTCAAGATGGATCAGTCAAAGAAGGAGTTCTTGCCTGAGTTATAAGGTATGAAGTTAAGACTTAAAGCTCGACCATGGCAGAATAGAGAGAAAGGACGAAGGTTGTCTCCTATGCTTAAGACATAGGCTCTACAGTATGCTATGCTGTGTACCGCACCTGAAGTGTGCCTTGCCATGAGTTAGTCAAGGGGTACAAGAGTGATCCAAGAATGGATCATAGACAGCGGTCAAAGTTATCCTTAGTAACTAGTGGACTAAGGAATTTTCTCGATTATGGAGGTGGTAAAAGAGTTTGTCATAAAGGTTACGTCGATGCAAGCTTAACACCTATCCGGATAGCTCTAAGTAGAGATACCGGATACGTATAATGGGGCAACAATTTAGAATAGCTCCAAGTGGAACAGTTATTTGGAATAGCTCCAAATAGAACGTGGTAGCTACATCTAGGAGATGACATAGAGATTTGTAAAGCACACACGGATCTGAAAGGTTCAGACCCGTTGACTAAAAACTTCTCTCACAAGCAACATGATCAAACCCAAGACTCTTTGGATGTAGGTCACATGGTGATGTGACCTGTCAGTGTTAATCACATGGTGATGTGAACTAGATTATTGACTCTAGTGCAAGTGGGAGACTGTTGGAAATATGCCCTAGAGGCAATAATAAAAGTGTTATTATTATATTTCTTTGTTCATGATAATAGTCTTTTATTCATGCTATAACTGTATTATCCGGAAATCGTAATACACGTGTGAATACATAGACCACAATATGTCCCTAGTGAGCCTCTAGTTGACTAGCTCGTTGTGATCAACAGATAGTCATGGTTTCCTGGCTATGGACATTGGATGTCATTGATAACGGGATCACATCATTAGGAGAATGATGTGATGGACAAGACCCAATCCTAAGCCTAGCACAAAGATCGTGTAGTTCGTTTGCTAGAGCTTTGCCAATGTCAAGTATCTCTTCCTTTGACCATGAGAGCGTGTAACTCCTGGATACCGTAGGAGTGCTTTGGGTGTATCAAACGTCACAACGTAACTGGGTGACTATAAAGGTGCACTACAGGTATCTCCGAAAGTATCTATTGTTTTATGCGGATCGAGACTGGGATTTGTCACTCCGTGTAAACGGAGAGGTATCTCTGGGCCCACTCGGTAGGACATCATCATATGCGCAATGTGACCAAGGAGTTGATCACGGGATGATGTGTTACGGAACAAGTAAAGTGACTTGCCGGTAACGAGATTAAACAAGGTATTGGATACCGACGATCGAGTCTCGGGTAAGTAACATACCGATAGACAAAGGGAATTGAATACGGGATTGATTAAGTCCTTGACATTGTGGTTCATCCGATGAGATCATCGTGGAACATGTGGGATCCATCATGGGTATCCAGATCCCGCTGTTGGTTATTGACCGAAGAACGTCTCGGTCATGTCTGCATGTCTCCCGAACCCGTAGGGTCTACACACTTAAGGTTCGATGACACTAGGGTTATAAAGGAAGTTTGTATGTGGTAACCGAATATTGTTCGGAGTCCCGGATGAGATCCCGGACGTCACGAGGAGTTCCGGAATGGTCCGGAGGTAAAGATTTATATATGGGAAGTTCTGTTTTGGTAACCGGAAAAGTTTCGGGCGATATCGGTAATGTACCGGGACCACCGGGAGGGTCCCGGGGGTCCACCAAGTGGGGCCACATGCTCCATAGGCATACATGGGCCAAGTATGAGAGAGCACCAGCCCCTAGGTGGGCTAGGGCGCCTCCCACCATGGCCCATGCGGCTAGAGGGGGAGAAGGGGCAAACCCTAAGGGGATATGGGCCTTAGGGCCCATATTGGTGCGCCTCCCTCTCCCCTCCCCTCTTGGCCGCACCCCAAAACCCATCTAGGGCTGGCCGCCGCCCCTAGGGGGTGGGAACCCTAGAGGGGGCGCAGCCATCCCCTTTCCCTATATATATTGAGGCATGGGGCTGCCCATAAGACGCGATTCGATCTCCCTCTTGGTGCAGCCCTGCCTCTCTCCCTCCTCCTCCTCTCCCATGGTGCTTGGTGAAGCCCTGCGGGATTGCCACGCTCCTCCACCACCACCACGCCATTGTGCTGCTGTTGGATGGAGTCTTCCTCAACCTCTCCCTCTCTCCTTGCTGGATCAAGGCGTGGGAGGCGTCACCGGGCTGTACGTGTGTTGAACGCGGAGGTGCCGTGCGTTCGGCACTTGATCATCGGTGATTTGAATCACGACGAGTACGACTCCTTCAACCCCGTTCTCTTGAACGCTTCTGCTTAGCGATCTACAAGGGTATGTAGATGCACTCTCCTTCCCCTCGTTGCTAGTTTCTCCATAGATAGATCTTGGTGACACGTAGGAAAATTTTGAATTTCTGCTACGTTCCCCAACATGAAGAATACTTCCCCGGCTACTCTGTCACCGCCAACCAAGCCATCAAAGCTCACCGTGAGGCCCGGCGGCAGGCTGAGGTTGAGATCGCACCGGACGCTAACCGGTCGCTTGAGGAGCAGCTTCTAGCGATCCAAGCCCGCCTCCAGCCGGCCTACCGCATGCTCCATCGGTTTCCGTGTGCTGGAGCGCAGGTGATGGCCGCCCTCTGGCCTGGTGAAGTGATTCCCCGCACCCCCCCAGCCGTACTGCCGACTAGCTGGAGGTAGCAGTCGGCCGCCTCGAGGCATGGAAGGCTTCAGCAGCTCGGTCCGGCGCTCGACGGGCGCTGGAGTTCGTCCGGGCTTGGTATCCTAGGCTGAACTTGGACCAGCTGCGTACCTGGCGGTAGGAGGCTAACGAGGAGCTAGAGGCGGTGCGGCCGGCTATCATCCAGCGCGCCTCGGCGATCACCGACTTCACCGACACCAGCGCCTTTGCTCCTGAGGTAAACGAAGACGGTGTCGTGCAGCCGGAGGAATGGTTCGGGCTGAACCCAGCCGACGGTGAAGACTCGGCGGAGGAGATCGACTCCAGCGACGAGGGCGAAGAGGAGGAGGAGGAAGACGGCGAAGACGTTGTGCCAGATAGCGAAGCAGCCAGCCAGCCTCAGCCTGATCGTGCCTCCAGCAACGAGGCACGTGCAAATGCACCGCCTGCTGCTGGTGATGATCAGGCCAAGACTCGCCAGCCGGCCACTCCTCCAGTCGGTGCCACCGTCTCCACTGATTTGCCCGACGCCCCAGTTGCTCCCTTGTCCTGACTCGTCATCTTTGCTTTCCTGCTCGTTACTCCTTGAACAGCTTTGTTAACTTTGAGTAATTCCACCCACTGGGGGTGTATTCAAACTTTGTCGAATGCCAGCCTCTCGAAAGCCTTTTGTGTAAATATTGTTATGCATGTGCTTGGCTTCCATTCCTACTTGCTTTTTATCTTTCAGCTGTTTTCCTTTGCCGCCCTCCCTTGGTCGCTGCCTTCCCAGCCGGACAGCTGCTCTGCAGTGCGTGGCCGGGTAAGGAATTGGCCGTCTGGGAGGGCAAAGTACTCAAGCTTTCTTAGATTGTAGCGAAGTAAGAAGGGAAGCCGGCCAGCCGGCTGCTTCGACAGCCGGTTGGCGGGGGGGAAAGGCGGCTTGGGTTATGTAAGTTCGTTATCCCTTAGCCGTTTTTCACGTGGGCCTCCTTTTTCGCCTTTGGCTCTTGCTAGTTGGACAGCCGATTCTTCGAGCTGCAACTTTCGCAAGAGAGGGCTTGGGTGCCGGCACATTACTTGTCTGACTACAGGTAGAACTTGGACATAACTCAAGGCGGCAAGTCCCCGGGCCGACTAGTCGAACCCGGTGCCGGACGAAAAAAACGAATGTAGTGGCATAACCATAGGTATGATACCCGACATTCATAGATAAAAGTGGGTAGTCCCCGAGAACTCCTCGGGGAGCCCATTGTCTCATACTTAATACAAAAAAAAGGTAGCATGGTACATACTGCATTTTAACTGTAAAATCTTCGGAGAAGATTGGCATTCCATGGTCGCTCCGACTCCTTGCCAGAATCGTCTCTCTTGCATGCCTTCGGCTTCTACGCGTCGATCAGGTAGTAGGAGTCGTTGCCTAGAGCCCAGCTGATGACGAAGGGGCCTTCCCAAGGGGCCGAGAGCTTGTGCTGGCCGGCTGTTCGCTGGATCAGCCGGAGCACAAGATCACCCTCTTGGAAAGATCTTGACTTGACCCCCCGACTATGGTAACGGCGTAGACCCTGCTGGTAGATGGCGGACCAGCTGAGGGCTAATAGCCGGCTTTCTTCCAGCAAGTCGACGTTGTCTTCTCATGCTTCCTTGGCCTCTGCCTCCGTGTACATGGTGACCCGAGGTGAGTCGAACTCGATGTCAGTTGGGATGACAGCCTCGGCACCATATACAAGGAAGAAAGGGGTGAAGCTGGTTGACTTCTTCGGGGTAGTGCGCAGACTCCAGAGGACGGCCGGCAGCTCGTCGAGCCAGCAGCCGGCCGAACGCTCCAGCGGTACGACCAGCCGGGGCTTGGTGCCGGAGAGGATGAGGCTGTTTGCTCACTCTACCTGGCCGTTTGACTACGGGTGGGCAACGGACGCTAAGTCCAGTCGGATGCCCTGTGTCGCGCAGAAACGTGCCAGTGCTCCCTTGACAAAATTCATGCCATTGTCGGTGATGATGTTGTGTGGTACTCCATACCGTGTTGTAATATCTGCAATGAATGTCACGGCAGTCGGCCCATTCAGTTTCTTGATCGGCTTTGCTTCAATCCACTTGGTAAATTTGTCCACGGCGACTAGCAGATGTGTCATGCCGCCGCGCGCCGTCTTGAATGGGCCGACCATGTCCAGCCCCCAGACGGCAAAAGGCCAAGTGAGGGGGATGGTCTTGAGTGCAGAAGCCGGCAGGTGTTGCTTGGAGCTGAAGATTTGTCACCCTTTGCATTGTTTGACTAACTCCATGGCATCCTCCAAAGTAGTCGGCCAGAAGAATCCATGGCGGAAAGCTTTGGCGACGAGTGCCCTTGAGGCGGCATGGTGGCCGCATTCGCCTTGGTGGATGTCTTCGAGGATTGCTATGCCCTTCTCTGGCTCGACGCAGCGCTGGAAGACTCCAGTAACACTGCACCTAACAAGCTCTTGGTTCATTATTGTGTATGCTCCGGCTCGGCGTTGGACTTGTCTTGCCGAGATCTCGTCAGTCCGCAGCTCTCCATTTATCAGGAAGTGGAGGATGGGCTGGGCCCATGAGGGAGTTGTGACTTCTTCTATCGCCAAAATGGCTACTGTAACCAGGGTGGGCGGGCTGGGTTGTGAGGAGTTGGAGTCGGCCGCCGCCTACTGTGTTGGTGCAGTCCCTGGGCTGGCTGCAGTAGTCACCGGGCCGGGTTCGACTATGGCAGTCCCCGAGCCGGCTGTCGAAGTCCCCGAGCCGCCTGCTTGGTTCTTCAAGTCGGATCCGACTGCGTCGGGGTCAGGCGGCGCGAAGATGGAACTGGATTCCGGAGACGGCTTGACAGATGGCTTGAGGAGGTGTTGGAGGGCGACGCCGGTTAGTATAGCATGCCGGGTGTAGCCTATTCGTGCCAGGGCATCTACTTGCTTGTTGTCGGCCCGTGGCACGTGGAGGAACTCGCACCCCTCGAAGTATCCGCTGATCTGCTGAACGAGGAAGCGGTAGCTTGCCATGTTTGCGTCCTTGGTGTCCCAGTCACCGGATGATTGCTGGACCACCAAATCCGAGTCTCCATAGCACAGGATCCGGCGGATGCCGAGTTCTTTGGCCAGCCGGAGCCCATGTATGAGCTCCTCGTACTCGGCCACATTGTTGGAGGCGGCAAAATGGATTTGCAATCTGTATCTGAGTTTGTCGCCTTTGGGAGAGGTGAGGACGATGCCGGCTCCCAAGCCGGTGCGCATCTTGGATCCGTCAAAGTGCATCCTCCAATGAGTGGAGTCGGGGGCCGGTGGCAGGTACTGGGTCTCGGCCCAGTCGACGAGGAAGTCGGCCAATGCTTGGGACTTGATGGCGGTGCGGGGTTGGTAGTAGATCGTGTAAGGAGCCAGCGCAATGGCCCACTTCGCCACACGGCTGGATGCATCCTGGCTGCCTATGATCTCGGCGAGCGGGGCAATGCATACGACCATGATTGGATGTTCTTGAAAGTAGGGCTTGAGTTTCTTGGAGGCGAAATACACACCATAGCACATCTTCTGATAGTGCGGGTAGTTCTGCTTCGAGGTGGACAATACTTCACTCAAATAATACATCGGCCTCTGGACTAGCTGAGCTCGGCCTTCTTCTGGACGCTGGACCATGATAACTGTGCTGACCACCCGGCTAGTGGCGGCAATGTAGAGGAACATGGGCTCTTTCTCAGTTGGGGCCGCCAAGACAGGCGGCGCGGACAGCATCTTCTTCAGCTCATGGAAAGCTTGGTCTGCCTGGTCATTCCACTCGAAGTGAGTGCTTCTTCATGAGTCGGTAGAGGGGGAGAGCCTTCTCCCCAAGCCGGCTGATGAAGCGGTTCAAAGATGCCAGGCATCTGGTGAACTTTTGGACATCTCGCAGCTTGGTGGGAATCTTCATTCTCTCTATGGCCTTGATCTTCACTGGGTTGCATTCGATGCTGCATTCGGAGACCAGGAAGCCTAGAAGCTGGCCGGCCGGTACCCCGAACACGCATTTCTCCGGGTTGAGCTTGATCTGAAACCGACGCAAATTCTCAAAGGTCTTCCAGCAAGGTGCCGCATTTCTCCATCTTCACCACAACATCGTCTACGTAGACGTGGGCATTTCTGCCGAGTTGCTTGAGGAGGCATTTCTACATGCAACGGTGAAAAGTGGCACCGGCATTTCTCAAGCCGAATGTCATAGTCAGGTAACAGAAAGCTCCGAATGGGGGTGATGAAGGCGGTCTTCAGGCGGTCAGCTGGGTCCAATTTTATCTAGTGGTAGCCCAAGTAAGCATCCAAAAAACTCAATAGCTCGCATCCGGCTGTGGAGTCTATCACTTGATCAATCCTTGGCAGACCAAAAGGATCCTTAGGGCAGGCTTTGTTGAGGCTGGTGTAGTCAATGCACATGCGCCACTGCTTGTTCTTCTTCAACACCAGGACCGGGTTGGCAAGCCACTCTGGAAAGAACACCTCCATAATGAAGCCGGCTGCCAGAAGCCGGGCTATTTCTTCTCCGACTACTCTTCTCTTCTCTTCTGACAGGAGTCGCAAGGGCCGCCTGACCGGCTTGGCGTTTGATCGTACGTGTAGCTTGTGCTCAACGAAATGCGTCGGGACACCCGGCATGTCTTTGGGAGACCATGCGAAGATGTCCCAATTCTCACGGAGGAAATTGACGAGCTCGCTTTCCTATTTGCTGTCGAGGCCGGTGCCCATAACAGCGTACCTCTCCGGGTGCTCCGGGTCCAGAGGTATCCTCTTTGTCTCTTTGGCTGGCTGGAAAGAACCTTGAGCATCACATTCCTTGGGGTCAGGGGACAGGGCCGGCTGCTTGCCAGCCATGGCCATGACTCGATCCAGTATCTTCCTCTCTTCAGCAATCACAAGGGACTCGGCCAGCCGGCTGCTAGCGGCTGCACACTCAGAAGACTTCTTGTAGTCTCCGACTATGGTGATGATGCCCTTGGAACTTAGCGTCTTCATCTTGAGGTAGGCGTAGTGGGGCACGGCCATAAACTTGGCCAATGCGGGTCGGCCAAGCATGCGTGGTATGGGCTCTCCAGATCCACTACCTCAAACCATATTGCCTCTCGGCGGAAATGATCTTTGTCTCCAAAGAGGACATCCATCTTGATCTCGCTGATTGGTGAGCAGGATAGGCCGGGTACAATGCCATGGAACACAGTCCGGCTTGGCATGAGCTGCTTCAGCTTGATGTTGAGCTTCTCCATGGCATCTCGGTACAGTATGTTGATGCTGCTCCCGCCATCTATCAGCACGCGGGAGAAACGGGTAGCTCGCCTTTCTGTCGCGAGGGTGGCGTCCAAAACCAATGCATAGGAGCCAGGAGACGGCATCACCTCTGGGTGATCGGACTGGCTCCAGCTGATGGGCTTCTCCGACCAGTGCATAAACTCGGGGTTGTTGGTAGCGACCGTGTTGACTTCTTGCTGTTGTCGGCGCCGGCTACGCCGATCTTCTGTCTGGCTTGTAAAGACGACGTAGGCGGCATGTTCATCAGGGAATTCATCTTGGATAGCTCCGACTGTAGGCCGAGCGGCCGGATACTGTGGGGTAGGAGTCGGCTGGCCTGCAGGCAGAGGCGGCAACAGCCCCTCGCCCTTGGAGATTCGTGTGAGCCAATGGCACTTCCGAGTTGTGTGGTTGGACGGCTTCGCGCCGCTGTGGAACTTGTAGGGGCATCGAGGGTTTGCTCATAGGAGAAAGCCGGCTGCCAAGCCGGCCTGCCGCCCTTCTGCTTCTTGGGTGTCGGCCACCCCTCGGGTTGCTTGTCTTCGACTGTGGCCACCTGTCGGCTTGTGGAAGACGGCATAGGGGCCTTGCACTTGTGGTCCCTTTGATATGGGCGTCGGCTTGATTCTCCAGCCGGCGTCTTGGGAGCCAGCGCCAGCACTTTTCCAGAGGCGTCTACCCGGAGTTCAGTCTTCATTGAGGAGTCGGGCGTGCCGTACTTGTTTGCTATGACCAGCAGCTCGTTGAGGGTAGCCGGCTTGTCGCAGAGGAGTCGGTGCTTGAGGAGGGTGCCCTCTCTGCACCCGGCGGTGAAGTACTCTATGGCTTGAACCTCGTGCACCCCCTCGCGGGAATTGCGGAGCTCGGCACAACGCGTGAGGTAGTCGCGGGTTGATTCATTGGGCCCTTGTACGCACAAGGAGAGCTATCGGGGCTTGGGAGCCTATTTGTAGGTACTAGTGAAGTTGCATATGAAGGCTTCTGTGAAGTCCAGCCAGTTGTTGATGCTGTAAGGCTTGAGGCTATTGAGCCAGGTGCGCGTCATGCCTTGGAGCATCAGGGGGACATATTTCACGGCAACGCGCCTGTTGCCGTTTGCTATGAGGACTGCGGTGGAGTAGTCGATCAACCAATCTTTAGGCTTCACGGAGCCGTTGTACTTGGGTGTGTCTCTCGGGAGCGAGAACCCTTTGGGGAAGGGCTCGTCGCGGATGCGGGGGCCGAAACAAGGCGGGCCGACATCACCTTCTTCTTCCAGGGGCAGGGATCGCGCAAGGCGGTTGATCCGATGGCGGGCATCATTCTCGCCGACTCCTTCACGGCGACCAAGTCAGCCGCTGAGAGTCGGATGTGCGATAGGCGGTGGGGTGGGATATCTCTCCCCACGAGGCGGAGGAGGAGGCGGGTCGCCTCGCCGTTCCACACCGTGAGGGCGGCCTTCTGCGTCGCGCTCGATGGTGATTCGAGTCCGGCTGCGGCTAGCAGCCGGCTCCTTCTCTTGTCTCGCATGGGCGCCGCCCGCAGTCGGCGTATGCGACGTTGCGCCATGCTCTCGGCGAGGGGGGCTTCCAGCTCGGACGCCGGCTTCGTGCCGCTCTGCGGCCGCGTCGGTTAGCTGATGGATGTGTATGGTCATGTAGGGGAGCTCGTCGGCCCCCAGTCCATTTAGCTCGTCTACGATTGACTGGGCGGCATGTAGATTCTCGAGGGGCGTGGCATAGACTGGGTTGTCCGCTCCCAGCATGCTGGCGATGGTCGCGCCGTGTTTCTTGATGATGCCGACTCGGCCTGGCCCTTCTAGAGGCGGCGTACCGAAGGCGGCGCGGTCAACTTCGCGCTGGTGGGCTTCAGTGAGGCGTCTCATGGAGGCTATCCTCTGGCCCTCCGCAAGGAGCAAGGCGGCGTGCCTCCAGCGTCTCGGTGTCAGCGTCCATCGGGATGGGGGCGGACAGATCGTACAGTGTTGCCTGCAGGGCGTCGCGGGCGTTTTCGTCGGAGGTGACGCCGTGGCTGATGACTAGCACCTCGGTGACGGTGCTGCCGTCGTTGTCGGACCGAGGGAGAGGGTCGTCGAAGATGATCACATTTGTGGGGAAGGCGTTGAGCGACGCCGTGTCGGAGTCTACAAGCATCGGGTCAGTGGAGCCAACCGACTCCAAGTCTGCGGTAGGCTCGCTGGAGACATGGAGTTGGTCGAGGAGGCCGACGAGGCGGCTCTCGGGGCAGCCTGTGCCCATGTCGGATGCGGGCTCGTCAGAGATGCGAGCCTCGCCAAGAAGATCGGCGGGGCAGCTCGCTGCGCAGGCGTCGTCGACGCTTTGCAGCGCGTCGGTGCAAGCGCCATCGGGCGTGCCGGGCTAGCTACCCTCGCGGGGGAGGAAAAAGGTTCCCGTCCAGAGTAGGTCTCCGGACGACGGTGCACCTGGCCCCATGGTGGGCGCAAAATGTCGGGTGGTAGGTGCGACATATGCCAACGGATGGCTTATCTGTGTGGGAGCCAGTAAGACATCGCCGGTGCCTGGAAACGAGATAAAGTGAAGACATGCACGCCGGCGGATCTTACCCAGGTTGGGGGCTCTCCGTGGAGATAATACCCCTACTCCTGCTCTGCGGGGTCTCCGCATGATCACTAGATCAACAAGAAGCTACAAGAGGCTCCTTGAGCTGTTCGGTGGAAGGAGGAAGAATAGCAAGGCTAGCTCTCTCCTCTCCCTTTAGTGGTGTCTAAAACTATATGAGATCAACCCTTTGCATGGGTGTCCCGGGGGGTTTATATAGACCTACCCCCGGGGGTACAATGGTAATCCGGCTGGGCGTGGGCCCTAGCCGTCAGTGTCTATGGCCGCCGGCTTCTCCGCCGGCTACTGGGGCCCGCCAACTGGTGGGTCCCGCTGGCTGCCGGCCCATTGGTCGACAGGCCGGCCCCAACGCTTGGGGGTCTTGTCGGGGGCTGGTTACTGTTGCCTCGCCTCTGATGACGCGGGCTTTGTCGAGGTAAGCATAGCTACAGTGCCGCCGCCTTGTGGACTCTCACTGTAGACTTACCTCGTCTTGTCTCCTTAATGGTGCACGCGTCCCGAGGAGGGGAGAAAGCCGTCTATAGGAAGCCGGCCATGCCTCAGGCCGACTGGGGGAGGCCAGACCGCCTTCGGGCGTCTCTCTGACCGAAGGGGCCTGCCGCCTACGGGCCGTACTGACAGCTCGTCGTGGAGGGCGTCATGATCAGCATGGCAACAGTGCCACGCCGGACAGGTGATGGCTGTCCCGTATGGCATACTGTAGCCATGCGTGCTCCGGGATTCAGGGGTGGCAGGGTCCACTGTTGCCATGCCCCGTCCCATCATCGTTATGGGGGGTGCAGACTTTTAGGTCTCGGCCCCTGGCCGCCTGCCAGGGGCCGGCCTCTTGGAGTCGGTTCTCTTGGGCCGGCTTCTTGGAGTCGGTCTTTCCGTGGCCGGCTTCTTGGAGTCGGCCCTATCGTGGCGTCCTCCAAGAGAGTTTAGGGCCGGGCCGCCTTCCGGTAGCCGGCCGGTGAGAAGCCGGCCCGAGGAAGGCGGCCCTGCGTCTTGGGTGCTTCAAGGTTCGGTCGGCCCATCGTTTTTTCTAATGGCCAAAGGGAGCCGGTTAGGCTACCCGTGGTCATTTACTCCGACAGTCATATTGGTGCAAAGCGCATAAAGAAACTCCATGCAGATGGACTTTGGAATCACTTGATTATGAATCATTTGATACTTGCGAACCATGCCTCATGGGCAAGGTGCTAAAAGTCCGTTCTCCGGAACAATGAAGCGAGCCAATGACTTATTGGAAATAATACATACTAATGTATGCGGTCCGATGAGTGTTGAGGCTCGCAGCGGGTATCGTTATTTTCTGACCTTCACAGATGATTTGAGCAGATATGGGTATATCTACTTAATGAAACACAAGTCTGAAACATTTGAAAAGTTCAAAGAATTTCAGAGTGAAGTAGAGAATCACCGTAACAAGAAAAAAAGTTTCTATGATCTAATCGCGGAGGTGATATTTGAGTTACGAGTTTGGCCTACATTTAAAACAATGTGGAATAGTTTCACAACTCACGCCACCTAGAACACCACGGCGTAATGGTGTGTCCGAACGTCATATCCGTACTTTATTAGATATCATGCAATCTATGATGTCTCTTATCGATTTACCACTATCATTTTGGGGTTATGCATTAGAGACAACTGCATTCACATTAAACGGGGCACCATCAAAATCCGTTGAGACGACACCGTATGAACTGTGGTTTGGCAATAAACCTAAGATGTCGTTTCTTAAAGTCTGGGAATGCGATGCTTATGTCAAAAGGCTTCAGCCTGATAAGCTCGAACCCTAATCGGAGAAGTGTGTCTTCATAGGATACACTAAATAAACAATTGGGTACACCTTCTACCATAGATCCGAAGGCAAGATCTTTGTTGCCAAGAATGGGACCTTTCTAGAGAAGGGGTTTCTCTCGAAAGAAGTGAGTGGGAGGAAAGTACAACTTGATGAGGTAATTGTACCTTCTCTCAATTTGGAAAGTAGCTCATCCGAGTAATCCGTTCACGTGATGCCTACACCAACTAGAGAGGAAGCTAATGATGATGATCATGAACCTTCAGATCAAGTTACTACTGAACCCCGTAGGTCAACCAGAGCATGATCTGCACCAGAGTGGTACGGCAATCCTATTCTGGAAGTCATGTTACTTGACCATGACGAACCTACGAACTATGAAGAAGCTATGATGAGCCCAAATTCTGATAAATAGCTTGAGGCCATGAAATCTGAGATAGGATCCATGTATGAGAACAAAGTGTGGACTTTGGTGGATTTGCCCGATGATCGCCGACCCATAGAGAATAAATGGATCTTCAAGAAGAAGACTGATGCTGATGGTAATGTTACTGTCTATAAAGCTCGACTTGTCGCAAAAGGTTTTTGACAAGTTCAAGGAGTTGACTATGATGAGACTTTCTCACCCGTAGCGATGCTTAAGTCTGTCCAAATCATGTTAGCAATTGCCTCATTTTATGATTATGGAATCTGGCAAATGGACATCAAAACTGCATTCCTTAATGGATTTTTTAAAGAAGAGTTGTATATGATGCAACCAGAAGGTTTTTTTGATCCTAAAGGTGCTAACAAAGTGTGCAAGCTCTAGCGATCCATTTATGGACTGGTGCAAGCATCTCAGAGTTGGGATATACACTTTGATGAGGTGATCAAAGCATATGGTTTTATACAGACTTTCAGAGAAGCCTGTATTTACAAGAAAGTGAGTGGGAGCTTTGTAGCATTTCTAATATTATATGTGGATGACATATTGTTGATTGGAAATGATATAGAATTTCTGGATAGCATAAAAGGATAATTGAATAAAAGTTTTTCAATGAAAGACCTTGGTGAAGCTGCTTATATATTAGGCATCAAGATCCATAGAGATAGATCAAGACGCTTAATAGGACTTTCACAAAGCACATACCTTGATAAAGTTTTGAAGAAGTTCAAAATGGATCAGTCAAAGAAAGCGTTCTTGCCTGTGTTACAAGGTCTGAAGTTGAGTCAGACTCAATGCCCGACCACTGCAGAAGATAGAGAGAAAATGAATGTCATTCCCTATGCATCAGCCATAGGTTCTATCATGTATGCAATGTTGTGTACCAGACCTGATGTGTGCCTTCCTATAAGTTTAGCAGGGAGGTACCAAAGTAATCCAGGAGTGGATCACTAGACAGTGATGACCCACAAGTATACGAGATAGTTGTAGCCTCTTTCGATAAGTAAGAGTGTCGAACCCAACGAGGAGCTAAAGGTAGAACAAATACTCTCTCAAGTCCTATCGGCCACTGATACTACTCTACGCACGCTTCATGTTCACTTTACCTAGAACAAGTATGAAACTAGAAGTACTTTGTAGGTGTTGTTGGATAGGTTTGCAAGATAATAAAGAGCACGTAAATATAAACTAGGGGCTCTTTAGATAAGGATGCAATAAAGTAAGTATTAGTAGAGAGCTTTTTGTCACGAGAAAGTTATTTGTCCAAGGAAATCGATAACTAGACCGGTAATCAATATTGCAGTTTTATTTGAGGGAGAGGCATAAGCTAACATACTTTCTCTTCTTGGATTATATGAACTTATGATTGGAACTCTAGCAAGCATCCGCAACTACTAAAGATCATTAAGGTAAAACTCAACCATAGCATTAAAGTATCAAATCCCATTTATCCCATACGCAAACAACCTACTTACTCAGGTATGTGCTTCTGTTCACTGACGCCACCCACCATAAGCAAATCATAAACATATTGCAAACCCTACAGCGGGGATCCCTCACGCTTGCGCGACACGGAGAGCACCATAGGACAGCACCAATAATAAAACATGCAACTCAAACCAATCACAATCATCAATTAACCCATAGGACAAAACGGATCTACTCAAACATCATAAGATTGCCATACATCATTGGGAAATAATATATAGCGTTGAGCACCATGTTAAAGTAGAGATTAGAGCGGGTAAGAGAGAGGTTACACCGCTGCATAGAGGGGGGAGAGTTGGTGATGAAGGCAGTGAAGTTGTTGATGAAGATCGGGGTGATGATGATGGCTCCCGATGGTGTTCCAGCGCCACCGGAAGCAAGGGGGAGAGGACCCCCCTTCTTCTTCTTCTTCCTTGACCTTCTCCCTAGATGGGAGAAGGGTTTCCTCTCTGGTCCTTGGCTCCCATGGCATGGGAGGGGCGAGAGCTCCTCTGAGATTGGATCTATCTCTCTGTCTCTCTCTGTTTCTGCGTTCTCAGATCCTGCCCCTTCACCGTTTCTTTTATATCCGGAGATCCGTAACTCCGATTGGGGTGAATCTTTAGCCCAGATCTTTCTCATAAAATTATCTTTCTTGCGGCAAAAGAAGTGTGGCACCCCGGCTCAGAGAAAACCGGAACGCCCCATATTCCAGCCCAGAGATCGAGGAGAAGTCTTCTGGAATATGGCACTGCTTAGCATAGAACAAACCAGCTCTTTATTACAATCTATTTGGGTACAATGGTTACATCGGCACGGTGACACTACGCCTGCCACTGCTGCTCTATGCAAGCAGCAGAACAACATGATGCAGCGGAAGAACTGTAGCAGCGGAACAATAATGACGGTGGTAAACTCCACTCCGCAGGGACTCTGGCTGGAACGCTTATCCTAGCTCGCACGAACGGTAACCACGACAAGCAAGCAATCAAATCGAGAATGACCTGCAAACTGGCATGACACGCCAGGTCGGTACATTGAATGTACTTCCAAGCTCACAATAACCAGAAGCATTCAAGACAAACAACAGCATGGCAATTACAGGTTAAGTAGAAGTTAACATGATATCATTATAACAACATGGCATCAACATGAACATATTAATCCAACTATACTAGCATGCAACATGATGACACCATATGCACCATTTATTCTGCACAGGTTACCTCGTAACCAACATATGCATCACTTACCAACCTCGGACATCACACGATCATCTCAGGATCAAATCAAGCTTGGTATAAACAATACCGTAGTGATCATTAAAGGACCACAAGGAGCTTGATCTTTACCCACGACTCTCGCACAACCTCATGAATATACAACATCTCGGTATCCTCGATACCACCATGATCTTTACAGTAATCACCACCCGACCAACACTTGGCCCATGATCCTTATGGCGATCATAACCTGACCAACACTTGGCCCGTGATCTTTACGGCGATCATAACCCGACCAACACTTGGCCCGTGATCCTTACGGCGATCACAATCAACTTATCTCCTTATTCTTATTATTGTTGACTCACGGTGTGACCTACTTTTGACCTGGGCCCGTATCCACGGGCGCGGCTATTGATAGATTTAAAATACACTATGCAGAGGTTAGTACACTGTACCCACACTACGGAACCCATGGCCTCGCACTCCCATTCGGGTGGACCAACGGTGCTTCGACAAAACCGTCCTACTGCCATGACACTCTCCCGGCCACTCCGACTCACTCCCCACTGGGCTAAGTCATGGGTGGCCCCGTGTCTACCTCCAGACACAACGACCACCGCCGTGGCCCATCCCACACGGGGACACGGATCCAAAAACGCAAACAACTCAACAACGGGCACACAAGGTTATGCCTGCTTACCGGGCCAGGGTACAGCATGCCCATAACCTTCCCTCGTTGGAGGCACCGGCGAGAGGCACGACAATAGACCCAGTTAGGACCGCCCCATACCGGTAAGCGTGGTTGCATTGGTCAGCATCGATTCAGCGGCACCATGACTCGGCCAACAGTTGTTCAAGTTCAATTTAATCCGGTTAAACTTGAATGCAAATATGCTGAGCCATGATAAACTACATGAACATGATATCAACATAATCATGAGGGTATCACATAACTATCCACCATATCAACAATAACTCATATCCACTGAACATGGCATACTTACTAGCACGACCATCATCAACATCAACATGTACTACTAGCAAGCATAAACATATGACAGGAAATACTAGCAGGTATAACATGATCACAGAGTACAAAACAACATAGCATAACAGTGAACATGCAAATCTAAACATCATCGGAACAATGATAACCATCTTTTCAACAAGCAAATATTTAATAAATATTCAAGTTGAAAACCATGGCTACTGCATGAATATCATGCAAGTGGGTATTGTGGCTTGCCTGGGGATGAAGAAGGCACCGGGGAGAAGTGCGGTGAAACCGCGGAAAGAATCACCGGAAAATGTTCTCTCTAGGAGGGGGCTGAATAAGGGCAAGGGCATAATGGTCATTTTCATAGTGTCAAACCATAGTGAAAGCTTGACCACCAGAACGGGCTCGACAAAACGAAGAAGTGAGCGTTGGTTTCACCTCATTTGAAGTTACGGATAAAAAGTTATGGAGGGTTGAAGTTCAGGGACTTTTCTCTAAAATTTTCATCACAAACAAGTCCCTGAGTGGATAAGGTAGAGACGCAAAGTTAGAAATACGCTTTCGATCAATGAAAACGTAAAACGGAAAAACGCCTTCACTTATCTGACATGGCGAAGACTGGTCAACGTTGTCGTGCGGGTCCCACGTGGGTGGGGCCCGCCACTTATCCACTTGGCAGGTGTGGGGCCGAGGCTTGTGTGGCTGACGCACGGGGCCCGCGGGACCCACGTGCTAGTCAACGCCCCTCTCCCGCTCTTCTTCCTCTCCCCCGACACCGCACGCAGAGCCGAGGAGAGGAGCCGGCGCCGGCGCTCGCTCCGGCCACTCGGGCCACCTCCGACGGAGCTTGTATTGCCGGAGTGCTCAGGACAGCGAGGCGCACCCGTCACCGGCCAGAGGAAGCACTGGGAAGGCACGGAACGGCGGCAAGGAGCGGAGACAGAGGAGGACAGGGGCGGCGGACGGTCGATGGAGCAGGCTGCTCCAGCCGTCTCCGGCGACGCGGAGCACACCGGCGAGTGCGGGGCGACGCAACGGACCCATTCAGGATCAAAACGACCGTCGGGGAGTGGTGGAGCGGAGGGGAGGCCGCGGCGATGGGGACTACAGAGGCAGCGGCTGGTCGAGGGGCACGGCCCTAGAGGGGCTCTAGCGACTAGGGGAAGGGCAGGGAGACTCGCCGGAGTGTGGGGAAGGCGATGGTGGTGGCTAGAGGTGGAGGAGGGCTCGGCTTCTGCCAAATTTTGCCGGAGCACCAAGGCGAGGCTTCGGCCATGGCAGGGCAACGGAGCTCCTCGAGCTCGCGGAAGTGGTCAGGGAGGGAGCTGGGAGTGAGGCGAGGCTGATGAGGTGCCCCGGAGGGGCTCGAGTGGCCTTTATATAGGCGGGCGAGAAGGGGAGGCCGTGGCACGTCTGCGGCTACTTGTATGTGCTCTGGCGACGGGCATTCGCGGCCAATGGTCACGGAGAGGGGTGGCAAGGCGACGAGGGAGGACGCGTATGAGGCTCAGGGGTCACAGAGACGAGGCAGAGCTCGGGGACAAGCAAAGGAAGAAACCACGGCGCGAACAGAGACGGTCGGCTACAGATTTCTCATGGGCGCGCGGTGACGAGCACCGACGGAGGGGCTGACGGAGGGGGAGAGGGCTCCAGGAGGACGGCGACGACGAGGGCAATCTACTAGACATCATCACGAGTGCGAAGCCGGTGAGAGGGGGAGGGGGTCCAGCACAAACAGCCACTGGACGCGCTTATGGCATGCCAAAACGGTGGTCACCACCAGTGCTGGCATGTGTGGGAGGCAAGTAGATGGCAATTGATGTCTAGTGGTAAGTCCTCCGAAGGGTGGTTTCAACTGAGGTGGTAACTTGGTGAAAGAGGCTCTGATTAAATAGTTAGTGAGCTCTGAAGTTTACTGGAGTAAACTTTACCAGCTCAATGTGAACACCAGGGAGTTACTTGAAGCCAAAGAAGTTGTCTGGGGTGTTTGGCTAGGAAGGACTACAGTCCTGGAGGTTTCGAGGGTAAATGGACCTAGTTTTACTGGAGTTGCTTCACAACTGTATTTTTGGTCCAGAAATGAAGATCATCGAGATGCACTCACGTGGAGTGTCCATTTGAGCTCAAATTTGGCAAGGCTTAGTCATTTGGACCTATGAAGATGATGTAAAAATCTCATGCCAAAAGGACCAACCAAAATAGCACTTGCTTCACAAACATCATTTCTGTCCAGAAACTTGGAATAATATTGGTGATAAAATGGATCAATGAAATGATGCCAAAATGGGTGGAGAGATGTTTTATGGGTATAAGAATGATCTGGTAATTTATCAGGATTTTTGAAGCAATATAAAATATACTTGCTTCACAACCTGAAAATATTGCCAGAAACAAAGATTTGCTCCTGTGCTCACATAGATGATTGTATGGGGCTGCAAATGGTTGGAAGGGGTTAATATGAGGACATTAAGGAGTGTGCAAAAGTTCAACTCATTTGGGTACTCCTAGCTAGTACTTCCTTCACAAAGCTTTCTATTTGACAGAAACTTTGAAAATTCACTGAGGAAGATTGGCTAAGCAAATAAATTTGAACTTGTGCATGGGGCAATTATTTGGTCATATAAACATGCCCAAAAAGGTTGGGAGTCAATAGGAAAAATATAAATGACACTTCCTTCACAAAGTGCCATTCAAGGCAGAATAGAAAAAGGAATATTGGGGAATTATTTTTGAACATGGAAATGAAAAGTTTTGCCATATTTGATCATGATATGACCCAAAAAATTTATGAGAATTATTTGGGAAGTTTTGGAGTGATAGAAATATAGGTTGCTTCACAACCTAGAGCAATTTGAGTTATTCCTTTAATAGAAAAGGAATATTCCCAATAAAAAGAATATTGGGATTTGGGCTAGGATGAAAATTACAGGGTCTAGGGAAGGATTTGGATATGACAAGCCACTCTGGAAGCAAAGAAGAGGGCATCTTCTTCGGTTTCCAGACCACAAAGCCACGAAAAAGAATAACTCAGGCAAAAACCTCGAAAAAACAAAAGAAAAAGACAGGGCCAAAAATCAGGCTATCACAAACCTTACCCCCTTAAAGAAATCTCGTCCTCGAGATTTGGTTGCTCAGGGAACAAGTATGAATATTCTGCCTTAAGGAAACTGTTTCCAACTCGGGTATCCTTTTTCCTTTATTGTTGTTCCCAACTAAATTTTTATCTGACTAGCCTCGGGTGGTTTGATTCACTGTATCCTCCTTCTGACAGATCTTACCTTGCTTGTTCATGCTTATATAGGCTCCAATTTCTTTTTAGATCTGCTGACTAGCTGAGTGTGATTTCATTATCATGACTGAAATATATGTCTGTCTCACAAATCCAAAAGTGATTTCCCCTAGGTGTGCCACCCGGCACTAACAACCTTTCATGTAAGGATGATCAGATTTTTCTGGTTCAAACTCAAGCTCTAACTCATTGCATTGGGTCTCTCCACTAAATGCAAGTCCTTCGGGTTCCAAACAGTGAGTTAAAACATGACTGTTTCCTGACAGATTCTTACTCATCGCAGAAGTTTCTGAATCATCTTAACTGGTTCCATTGTCGTGAGTATCGGATCCGTACAAAATATTTGATTGTCTCCTGGCGCGGCCAGCATAAATGGTTGGCCTGTATGATAATATCTGCAGACTTGACTGATGGTGGTTCTGACGGAAAAATTTTGTTCACGATAGGCTATCCATGATGATTCATATAAGTGAGGACTCAGGCTTCCAGACTGCCATTCCTCATGCCGATTACTCATGCTGCATTACTGGTCTTGCTCCTTCTTAATTGTTTTCTTGGTCTGGATCCTTGGCTGAAAGAGCTGGGCCATATTGCTGCTTCGTATGACCATAGGTACTGTCGGTGCAATTTTTCGGCAATTGTAGTTTATCCTCATTTTCCTTTGTCACACTTGTGGTGTATACTTGCTTTATTCTATTAACCATCCTCACGTGGTTATCAGATCCTCATCCGAGTGACTTGTAAGATCTTGATGGTATGCTCATTGCATATATATGAGGACCTGATTCCGAGACAGACGTGTATTCTGACTGATTCTTGATTCTAACCAAAATGTTGCCGATCTGATTCTTGGGATTCACTATCATATGCTGTCAATTCATAGCGTACTACATTGTACCATTGTCTTACTGAGGAATATTTGCTAGCTTGTGCTCGAAACTTTCATCGGACAGCTTGCTGAAGAAGACTGAATATCGTGCTTCTGAAGCTTGCCCCCTTAAAGACTTTGCTAGGGAAAGACTCGGTACCTTATGCCGGAAGCTTTTGCGGTTGCTTACTGAAGAAGGCAGAGTACCTTGCGCGAGAAGTCATCCATGTATTGTACTGAGGAAGATAGATGTATCTTGCCTTGGAAGCTTCTCTGGTATCTTGCAAGGGAAAAGTGGGTTGCTTACACCAGAAACTTCTTATTGTGATATGCAGACTGATTTCCACATATATAACCATCTGAATATTTTTGCTATTGATCTCTTGCATGAAATGG
This sequence comes from Triticum dicoccoides, assembly GCF_002162155.2. NCBI lineage: Eukaryota > Viridiplantae > Streptophyta > Magnoliopsida > Poales > Poaceae > Triticum > Triticum dicoccoides. The sequence goes on along the minus strand of NC_041383.1, from coordinate 674,455,336 downwards.
GGTTTTGCAGGACTAGTCTCCTTTCCGAGTATATGCCATATTTTTGTTTGCTTCCAGGTACATCGAGTTCCAAAATCATCCTCAACGAAAAATTAAACTTGTATCTGAGCCATACCTTTGATAATATTCTGTCAACCTTGCACACAATTTACCTTCTTGTTGATTTAATCATTTTGTTGGGATGAGTGCATGCTAATGCAAACTTGATACTGACGGTCCATCCAGGATTTCTTTTGTATCCCGACAAGATATTCCCTTTCACTGCAGTCAGCTGATAATTCCATTTTGTTTAGCTAAGCTTCCAAATATATGCATCTCTTGCTGACTCTTCGGGTCTAGTGTCGGCTGACGAGCAACTTTAATAGGGGAAAAATTTGTAAAACCGAAGGCCCAAAGAAAGGAACAAAAGAAATGACTAAAACAAAAGCACACAAGCATTCTACTAATACAATTAATCAAGCAATCACCACATATTACAACTAATCACACAATATGCATGCCTACTTAAGCACACAAAATTCGCGGAATCTTCGGTACTACGATCTAGCATGCTGTGACGATGTGCACGAGAATGAATAAATGTGTGGAAGAATTGGTGTAAGCAGCGCTACACCAAGTGCTAGCTTAGCCAGATAGCAACCTGGACTAGCTCGGAGGTGAGGACGCACTTGGTAACCATGGAGTGGGACACGAAGGTCGCAACCACATTATTATCAAGCGGACAGAAAAAGATCAGTCCTCGTCCAAGAAATAGGATAGCAGGGAAAAACTGAGACTGCTGACATTGCCCTTTCTTGATAACTAAGATCATTAAGGGTTGCCAACACGACAAAACAAAAGAACGATATGGGATGGAAGCATGTCCATCACCGAAACGATAGGTGGGACTGAAAGAAAGACATCGGCGCGATACCTGAGCACCATTTTTGCAAACAGTGTCGGGACCACTTGGCATCACTCTGCTGGGACAGAAATGACACCAAACACCGAAAGAAAAAGGAACTGGGGAAATGCAAAGGTTGAGCTATAGTGGATCCGAACCAATGCCAGCTACACTCACCAGATAAACTGTTATCACAAATACTAAGGCTATATGCATGCTATGCAACAAACAAATGCAGCAATCAAGTGCAACGAACAAACTGGGGTCTATACTATCGCTTGCAAACATTCGCGTGGTCTAGGGCATCCTACAGTTAGACCTGCTCTGATACCAAGCCTGTGGCACCCCGGCTCAGAGAAAACCGGAACGCCCCGTATTCTAGCCCAGAGATCGAGGAGAAGTCTTCTGGAATACGGCACTCCTTAGCATAGAACAAACCAGCTCTTTATTACAATCTATTTGGGTACAATGGTTACATCGGCACTGCGACACTACGCCTGCCACTGTTGCTCTATGCAAGCAACAGAACAAGATGATGCAGCGGAAGAACTGTAGCAGCGGAACAACGATGACGGTGGTGAACTCCACTCCGCAGGGACTCTGGTTGTAACGCTTATCCTAGCTCGCACGAACGGAAACCACGACAAGCAAGCAATCAAATCCAGAATGACTTGCAAACTGTCATGACACGCTAGGTCAGTACATTGAATGTTATTGCAAGCTCACAATAACCAGAAGCATTCAAGACAAACAACAGCATGGCAATTACAGTTTAAGTAGAAATTAACATGATATCATCATAACAACATGGCATCAACATGAACATATTAATCCAACTATACTAGCATGCAACATGATGACACCATATGCACCATTTATTCTGCTCGGGTTACCTCGTAACCAACATATGCATCACTTACCAACCTCGGACATCACACAATCATCTCAGGATCAAATCAAGCTTGGTATAAACAATACCATAGTAATCATTAAATGACCACAAGGAGCTCGATCTTTACCCACGACTCTCGTACAACCTCACGAATATACAACATCTCGGTATCCTCGATACCACCGTGATCCTTACGGCGATCACCACCCGACCAACACTTGGCCCGTGATCCTTACGGCGATCATAACCCGACCAACAATTGGCCCGTGATCCTTACGGCAATCATAACCCGACCAACACTTGGCCCGTGATCCTTACAGCGATCACAATCAACTTATCTCCTTATTCTTATTACTGTTGACTCATGGTGTGACCTACTTTTGACCTGGGCCCGTATCCGCGGGCGCGGCTATCGATAGATTTAAAATACACTCTGTAGAGGTTAGTAAACTGTACCCACACTACGGAACCCATGGCCTCGCACTCCCATTTGGGTGGACCAACCGTGTTCCGACAAAACCGTCCTAATGCCATGACACTCTCTCGGCCACTCCGACTCACTCCCCATTGGGCTAAGTCATGGGTGGCACCGTGTCTACCTCCAGACACAACGACCACCGTCGTGGCCCGTCCCACACGGGGACACGGATCCAAAAACTTAAACAACTCAACAACGGGCACACAAGGTTATGCCTGCTTACCGGGCCAGGGTACAACACACCCATAACCTTCCCTCGTTGGAGGCACCGGCGAGAGGCACGACAATAGACCCAGTTAGGACCGTCCCATACCGGTAAGCATGGTTGCACTGGTCAGCATCGATTCAGCGGCACCATGACTCAGCCAACAGTTGTTCAAGTTCAATTTAATCCGGTTAAACTTAAATGCAAATATGCTGAGCCATGATAAAATACATGAACATGATATCAACATAATCATGAGGGTATCACATAACTATCCACCATATCAACAATAACTCATATCCACTGAACATGGCATACTGACTAGCACGACCATCATCAACATCAACATGTACTACTAGCAAGCATAAACATATGAAAGGAAATACTAGCAGGTATAACATGATCATAGAGTACAAAACAACATAGCATAACAGTGAACATGCAAATCTAAACATCACTGAAACAACGATAACCATCTTTTCAACAAACAAATATTTAATAAAGATTAGAGTTGAAACCCATGGCTACTGCATGAATATCATGCAAGTGGGTATTGTGGCTTGCCTGTGGATGAAGAAGGCACCGGGGAGAGGTGCGGTGAAGCCGCAGAAAGAATCACCGAAAAATGTTCTCTCTCAAAGGGGGCTGAATAAGGGCAAGGGCATAATGGTCATTTTCACAGTGTCAACCCATAGTGAAAGCATGACCAGTAGAATGGGCTTGACAAAACGAAGAAGTGAGCGTTGGTTTCACCTCATTTGGAGTTATGGATAAAAAGTTATGGAGGGTTGAAGTTCAGGGACTTTTTTGTAAAATTTTCATCACAAACAAGTCCCTGAGTGGATAAGGCAGAGATGCAGAGTTAGAAATACACTTTCGATCACTGAAAATGTAAAACGGAAAGACGCCTTCACATATCGGACGTGGCGAAGACTAGTCAACACTGTCGTGCGGGTCCCACGCGGGTGGGGCCCGCCACTTATCCACTTGGCAGGTGTGGGGCCGAGGCTTGTGTGGCTGGAGCTCGGGGCCCGTGGGACCCACGCGCTGGTCAACGCCCCTCTCCCGCTCTTCTTCTTCTTCCCCGACACCGCACACAGAGCCGAGGAGAGGCGCCGGCGCCGGCGCTCGCTCCGGCCACTCGGGCCACCTCCGACGGAGCTTGGACCGCCTGAGTGCTCAGGACGGCGAGGCGCACCCATCACCAGCCAGAGGAAGCACTAGGAAGGCGCGGAACAGCAGCGAGGAGCGGAGACAGAGGAGGACAGGGGATGGCGGCCGGTCGATGGAGCAGGCTGCTCCGCCCGTCTCCGGCGACGTAGAGCACACCGGCGAGTGCGGGGCGACGCAATGGACCCATTCAGGATCAAAACGACCATCGGGGAGGGGTGGAGCGGAGGGGAGGCCGCGGCGACGGGGACTATAGAGGCAGCGGCTGGTCGAGGGGCACGGCCCTAGAGGGGCTCCGGCGACTAGGGGAAGGGCAGGGGAGACTCGCCGGAGTGTGGGGAAGGCGATGGTGGTGGCTAGAGGTGGAGGAGGGCTCGCTTCGGCCAAAATTTAGCCGGAGTACCCCGGCGAGGCTTCAGCCATGGGAGGGCAACGGGAGCTCCTCAAGCTCGGGGAAGTGGTCAGGGAGGGAGCTGGGAGTGAGGCGAGGCTGATGAGGTGCTCGGGAGGGGCTCGAGTGGCCTTTATATAGGCGGGGCGAGGAGGGGAAGCCGTGGCACATCCGCGGCTACGTGTCCGTGCTCCGGCGACGGGCACGCGCGGCCAAGGGTCGCAGAGAGGGGTGGCAAGGCAACGAGGGAGGACGCGGACGAGGCTCAGGGGTCATGGACACGAGGCAGAGCTCGGGGACAAGCGAAGGAAGATAACACTGCGCGAACAAAGACGGTCGGCTACAGATTTCTCGTGGGCGCGCAGCGACGAGCGCTAATGGAGGGGCTGACGGAGGGGGAGAGGGCTCCAAGAGGACGGCAACGACGAGGGCAATCTACTAGACATCATCACGAGTGCGAAGCCGACGAGAGGGGGAGGGGGTCCAGCACAAACAGCCACTGGATGCACTCATGGCATGCCAAAACAGTGGTCACCACCAGTGCTGGCATGTGTGGGAGGCAAACAGCTGGCAATTGATGTCTAGTGGTAAGTCCTCCGAAGGGGTGTTTTCAACTAAGGTGGTAACTTGGTGAAAGAGGCTCTGGTTAAATAGTTAGTGAGCTCTGAAGTTTACTGCAGTAAACTTTCCCAGCTCAATGTGAACACCATGGAGTTACTTGAAGCCAAAGAAGTTGTCTGGGGTGTTTAGGCTAGGAAGGACTACAGTCCTGGAGGTTTTGAGGGTAAATGGACCAAGTTTTACTGCAGTTGCTTCACAACTGTATTTTTGGTCCAGAAATGAAGATCGGCGAGATGCACTCACATGGAGTGTCCATTTGAGCTCAAATTGGGCAAGGCTTAGTCATTTGGACATATGAAGATGATGTAAAAAGCTCATGCGAAAAGGACAAACCAAAATAGCACTTGCTTCACAAACATCATTTCTCTCCAGAAACTTGGAATAATATTGGTGATCAAATGGATCAATGAAATTACGCCAAAATGGGTGGAGAGATGTTTTATGGGTATAAGAATGATATGGTAATTTATCAGGATTTTTGAAGCAATATAAAATATACTTGCTTCACAAGCTGAAAATATTGCCAGAAACAAAGATTTGCTCCTGTGCTCACATAGATGATTGGATGGGGCTGCAAATGGGTGGAAGGGGTTAATATGAGCACATTAAGAAGTGTGCAAAAGTTCAACTCATTTGAGTACTCCTAGCTAGTACTTCCTTCACAAAGCTTTTTGTTTGACAGAAACTTTGAAAATTCACTGAGGAAGATTGGCTAGGCAAATAAATTTGAACTTGTGCATGGGGCAATTACTTGGTCATATAAGCATGCCCAAAAAGGTTGGGAGTCATAGGAAAAATATAAATGACACTTCCTTCACAAAGTGCCATTCAGGGCAGAATAGAAAAAGGAATATTGGGGAATTATTTTTGAACATGGAAATGAAAAGTTTTGCCATATTTGATCAAGATATGACCCAAGCAACTTATGAGAATTATTTGGGAACTTTTGGAGTGATGGAAATATAGGTTGCTTCACAACAGAGGGCAATTTGAGTTATTCCTTTAATAGAAAAGGAATATTCCCAATAAAAAGAATATTGGGATTTAGGCTAGGATGAAAATTACAGGGTCTAGGGAAGGATTTGGATATGACAAGCCACTCTGGAAACAAAGAAGAGGGCATCTTCTTCGGTTTCCAGACCACAAAGCCACGGAAAAGAAAAACTCAGGCAAAACCTCGGAAAAACAAAAGAAAAAGAAAGGGCCAAAAATCAGGCTGTCACAAGAAGAGCGTCAACCGCCTTACGGGTGGCCCACGAGAGTGCCAGGCGCGCCCAAGGGGGAGGGCGCGCCCCTAGTCTCATGGCCACCTCGGGCACTGTTTCGTGTTGATTCTTCCCCAGGAAAATCCCAAATATTCCAAAATAATTCTCCGTCCATTTTTATCCCGTTTGGATTCCGTTTGATATTGGGTTTCTGCGAAACATAAAACACGCAACAAACAGGAACTGCCACTGGGCACTGGATCAATATGTTAGTCCCAAAAATAGTATAAAAAGTTGCCAAAAGTATATGAAAGTTGAATAATAATGGCATGGAACAATCAAACATTATAGATACGACGGAGATGTATCAGCATCCCCAAGCTTAATTCCTGCTCGTCCTCGAGTAGGTAAATGATAAAAAAGATAATTTTTGATGTGGAATGCTACCTAGCATAATCTTGATCATATGTCTAATCATGGCATGAATATTAAGACACGAGTGATTCAAAGCAATAGTCCATCATTTGACATAAAAACAATAATACTTCGAGCGTACCAATAAAGCAATCACGTCTTTTAAAAACAACATGGGCAAATAAAGTTATCCCTACAAAATCATATAGTCTGGTTGTTGCTCTATCTTCATCACACAAAGTATTTAATCATGCACAACCCCGATGACAAGCCAAGCAATTGTTTCGTACTTTAATAATCTCAAACTTTTTCAACTTTCACGCAATACATGAGCGTGAGCCATGGATATAGCACTATAGGTGGAATAGAATATGATGGTGGAGGTTATGTGGAGAATACAAAAAGGGAGAAAGTCTCACATCGACGCGGCTAATCAACGGGCTATGGAGATGCCCATCAATTGATGTCAATGCAAGGAGTAGGGATTGCCATGCAACGGATGCACTAGAGCTATAAGTGTATGAAAGCTCAAACTAAAAACTAAGTGGGTGTGCATCCAACATGCTTGCTCATGAAGACCTCGGGCATTTGAGGAAGCCCATCATCGAAATATACAAGCCAAGTTCTATAATGAAAATTCCCACTAGTATATGAAAGTGAAAGCATAGGATACTCTCTCTATGAAGAACATGGTGCTAATCTGAAGCACAAGTGTAGTAAAAGGATAGTAACATTGCCCCTTGATACCTCTCCAACGTATCTACTTTTCCAAACACTTTTGCCCTTGTTTTGGACTCTAACTTGCATGATTTGAATGAAACTAACCCGGATTGACGTTGTTTTCAGCAGAACTGCCATGATGTTGTTTTATGTGTAGAAAAGAAAAGTTCTCGAGATGTCCTGAAAATCCACGGAGTCACTTTTTGGAATTAAATAAGAATTTCTGGGTGAAAGAAATACATCAGGGGGCCCAGGGCCTGTCCACGAGACAGGGGGCGCCCCCCTGTAGGGCGTGCCCCCCTATCTCATGGGCCCCCTGGACCTCCACCGACCTCAACTCCAACTCCATATATTCACGTCCGGGGAGAGGGAGAAAGTTTCATTGGGTTCCACGACACGGAGCCGCCGCCAAGCCCTAATCTCTCTCGGGGGGGCTGATCTGGAGTCCGTTCGGGGCTCCGGAGAGGGGGATTCGTCGCCATCGTCATCATCAACCATACTCCATCACCAATTTCATGATGCTCACCGCCGTGCGTGAGTAATTCCATTGTAGGCTTGCTGTACGGTGATGGGTTGGATGAGATTTACCATGTAATCAAGTTAGTTTTGTTAGGGTTTGATCCCTAGTATCCACTATGTTCTGAGATTGATGTTGCTATGACTTTGCTATGCTTAATGCTTGTCACTAGGGCCCGAGTGCCATGATTTCACATCTGAACCTATTATGTTTTCATGAATATATGTGTGTTCTTAATCCTATCTTGGAAGTCTATAGTCACCTATTATGTGTTATGATCCGACAACCCCGAAGTGACAATAATCGAGATACTTCTCGGTGATGACCGTAGTTTGAGGAGTTCATGTATTCACTATGTGCTAATGCTTTGGTCTGGTTCTCTATTAAAAGGAGGCCTTAATATCCCTTAGTTTACACTAGGACCCCGCTGCCACGGGAGGGTAGGACAAAAGATGTCATGCAAGTTCTTTTCCATAAGCATGTATGACTATTTACGGAATACATGCCTACATTACATTGATGAACTGGAGCTAGTTCTGTGTCACCCTATGTTATAGCTATTACATGAGGAATCGCATTCGGCATAATTATCCATCACCGATCCATTGCCTACGAGCTTTTCATATATTGTTCTTCGCTTATTTACTTTTCTGTTGCTACTATTACAATTAATACAAAAACCTCAAAAACAATTATCTTTACTTTTGCTACCGTTACCTTTATTATCATACCGCCTTTGCTACTTAATACTTTGCTGCAGATACTAAGTTATCCAGGTGTGGTTGAATTGACAACTCAACTGCTAATACTCAAGAATATTCTTTGGCTCCCCTTGTGTCGAATCAATAAATTTGGGTTGTACTTCACCCTCGAAAGCTGTTGCGATCCCCTACACTTATGGGTTATCAAGACTAATTTCTAGCGCCGTTGCCGGGGAGCATAGCTCTATTCTTTGAGTCACTTGGGATTTATATCTGTTGATCACAATGAAGAACTTGAAAGACGCTAAAACCAAGATCTATCCCTCAACTACGAGGGGAGGTAAGGAACTGCCATCTAGCTCTACACTAGATTCTCCTTCTGTTATGAGTAAGCTTGCGACACCTAAACCTGCTACTGCTATGAATTCTGATACGTCACATGTTATTGATGATGTCACTTCTGCTATGCATGATGAAACTACTTCTGTGCGTGATACTACTTTGCCATTAGGTGAATTTCTTGATGAACAACTTGCTTGAGTTAGGGGGAATGAAAATATTGAAGATGCTATTATTGATGATAGTGATGATGAAAGTTCTCCCAATGATTATGTATTGCATGTTGTTCCTGAGGGTTATGTTATGAATGAAGAAGCTGCTAGAGCTATCTTTGCTTGCAATGATAGATATGATCTTAAGAAATTATTAGCTAAATGGAAGCAGCAGTCTCTTAATGCTAGAATGAAACCTGACCCTGCTTTTGCTACTTCACCTATCTGTGTTACTAATAAGGATTATGAATTCTCTGTTGATCCTGAGATTATTACCTTAGTTGAATCTGATCATTTTTATGGACTTGAATCTGAAACTGTTGTGGCACATCTTACCAAGTTGAATGATATAGCTACCTTGTTTACTCATGATGAGAAGTCTCGTTATTATTATATTCTTAAGATATTTCCGTTCTCATTAAAGGGTGATGCTAAGACTTGGTATAATTCTCTTGCTCCTGGTTGTGTGCATAGTCCCCAGGATATGATTTATTACTTCTCTGCTAAATATTTCCATGCTCATAAGAAACAAGCTGCCTTGCGAGAAATATATAATTTTGTGCAAATCAAAGAAGAGAGTCTCCCACAATCTTGGGGGAGGCTTCTCCGGTTACTTAATGCTTTGCCTGATCATCCTCTCAAGAAAAATGAAATACTTGATATCTTTTATAATGGACTAACCGATGCTTCCAAGGACTACTTGGATAGTTGTGTTTGTTGTGTTTTCAGGGAAAGAACAGTCGACGAAGCTGAAATATTATTGAATAATATGTTGACTAATGAAAATAATTGGACTCTTCCCAAGCCAATTCCTGAAGCAATTCTTGAACCAATTGAGCCAACTCCTGAGCCTATTCCTAAACCCACTCCGAAGAAGAGAGGTGTTTTATTTCTCAGTCCTGAAGATATGCAAGAGGCAAAGAAATCAATGAAAGAAAAAGGTATTAAAGTTGAAGATGTTAAGAATTTACCACCTATTGAAGAAATACATGGTCTTAATATACTGCCTGTTGAAGAACCACATTGTCTTGATAACCCGACACGGGTAGTAAAGGTAAATTCTCTCTATAGATATAATAAAGTTGAAATACCCTCTACTAAATTTCATAGCCCATGCTTAGATGAATTTGATGACTTTATGGCTAGACAAGAGAGTTTTAATGCTTGTGTTGGTAGAGAGTTAAAGAATAATGCTTTCAAGGTAGGACGCGTAAGCGATAACTTGGCTAGAGTTAAAGGTGAACTCCAGCTCATCAGCAAATATGCTTCTATGGTTGCTACTCAAGCTGAACAAGTACTTAAAGCTCAAAATGATTTGCTTGATGAATTAAATAGTAAGAATGTCTTTGCTGTTAGAGTGGCTACTAGAACTGGTAGAATGACTCAGGATCCTTTGTATCCTGAAGGCCACCCTAAGAGAGTCGAGCAAGATTCTCAGAGAAATAATTTAGAGGCACCTAGTTCTTCCAAAAAGAAGAAAAAGAAAAAACGATAGAACTTTGCATGCTTCTAGTGAAGCTACTGTAGACACACCTGAGAATCCCAATGATATTTCTATTTCTGATGCTGAAACACAATCAGGTGATGAACATGAACCTAGTGATAATGTCAATGATAATGTTCATGTTGATGCTCAACCTAGCAAAAACAATGAAGTAGAGGTTGAACCTGCTGTTGATCTTGATAACCCACAATCAAAGAATCAACGTTGTGATAAGAGAGATTTTGTTTCTAGGAAGCACGGTAGAGAAAGAGAACCATGGGTTCAGAAACCCATGCCCTTTCCTCCTAAACCATCCAAGACAAAGGATGATGAGGATTTTGAGCGCTTTGCTGAAATAACTAGACCTATTTTCTTATGTATGCGCTTAACTGATATGCTTAAAGTAAATCCTTATGCTAAGTATATGAAGGATATCATTACAAACAAAAGAAAGATACCGGAAGCTGAAATTTCCACCATGCTTGCTAATTACACCTTTAAGGGTGGAATACCAAAGAAACTTGGAGATCCGGGTGTACCAACTATACCATGCTCCATTAAAAGAAATTATGTTAGAACTGGTATATGTGATTTTGGAGCCGGTGTTAGTGTTATGCCTCTCTCTTTATATCGTAGACTTGAATTGAATAAGTTGACACCTACTGAAATATCTTTGCAAATGGCTGATAAATCAACTGCTATACTTGTCGGTATTTGTGAGGATGTGCCCGTTGTGGTTGCAAATGTCACTATCTTAACGGACTTTGTTATTCTTGATATTCCCGAGGACGATAGTATGTCTATTATCCTTGGTAGACCTTTTTTGAACACTGTAGGGGCTGTTATTGATTGCAACAAAGGCAATGTCACTTTTCATGTTAATGGTAATGAGCATACGGTACACTTTCTGAGGAAACAATCTCAAGTTCATAGCATCAATTCTATTGGAAAAGTTCCAACTATTATTATTGGAGGTTTTGAATTTCCTCTCCCTCCTGTCAAGAAAAAGTATGATATTCTTATTGTTGGGGATTTTCATATCCCCGTTGAGGTAACTTAGTGTTATTTGAAATTTCTCCGATTCCATGATTATTCGGAATGAGTTTGTTAACAAGACTTGATCAACCTTGTTAGTGGATTCATTTTGATGATCATGAGATGGATGAAACTAGAAGTCACAACCTTTTGTACCCTCTTTTTACTTTCTGTTATTTAGAATAAATAAAGAAAAAATAGTATTATCTGTCTGTTTTTGAATTATCCGTGCATTAAGAAATATCCCAAAAATAAAAGTGCTCCAAATGCCCTGCAAATTTAGTATGATTTTTTATGGAATATTTGAGGATTTTAGGCACTAAAATCACTACAGGAGGGGCAAACACCAGGCCACGAGAGGGGAGGGCGCCCCTCTATAGGGCGCGCCCCCTGTCTCATGGGCCCCTGGTGGCTCCCCTCCACTTATGCCAGCACCCACACACTTCATCTTCTACCCAAAAAATCCCCATCCAGCTCAAGCACGAGTTCTAGCTCGTTTTGCTGCTATTTTCGATCTCCTTGCTCAAAGTTCCATTCACAAAACTGCTTTGGGAGATTGTTGTTTGGTATGTGACTCCTCCATTGGTCCAATTAGTTTTTGTTCTAGTGCTTTATTCATTGCAAATTTTTGCTGCACAGGTGACCATGTTCTTGAGCTTGCATGTTAAATTTATGAGGTCCCAAGCAATTCCAATGCATGATATAGGCTCTAGGCACTTGTAGGAGTAGTTTCTACCAATCTTGTTTAGTTTTATTCACTTTTATTTTGAAGTTACTAAAATTTCAGAAATTTTCAGAAAAAGAATTATGCTTAGAAGAATGTACCAAGGTGGTTCTTCGGCAAAGAAAGGGCCAAGGATTGCTATACGTGAGCAAGATGTTGAATTGCCGAGGGACGCGGACGTACGAGCTTGTGAGTGGCCATCCGATGATTTTATGGTCAAAGCAGGCTTCAAGGAGGAATTTGACGCGTATGTGCGTAATGCTGAGCTGGAGGACTTCTTACAAGATAAGTGTCCTCAGTGCTATCAATTGACTGATTCCTTTGTGCGGAGGTTCAAATATAACTGTGCGCGTAATTCTCCTAGTGTCATATTTGATATTTATGATACATCTTACACCATGGATTTAGAGGATTTCACAACTGCTTGCAAACTCCCGCAGTGGGGTAATATTAATGATCCTCACAAATCTGAATTTAGAGATTTTCTTGCTAGTATTACTGTGGGGGAATCTAGGGACATAGCACAAGCTACCATAGGGAGCATTCATTTTCCTGCTATACATTATTTTGCTCTCTTCATTGGTAGATGTATTAACGGTAACGATGAAGCATGTCACATGTGTGTCCCTGATCTGTGTGCCCTCAAGAGTGCTGTGTTAGGTTTTAAAGGTTATAACTTGGGGGCAATGGTTGCTCGTAGATTGCAGAATAATAGTAGAAAGGGAAATTTCTTTGGAGGAATTTATGCAATCCGTGTGGCTAATTATCTTGGTATAGCCCCACGAGAGGGAGATATGATAATACCTCCTGTTTATTTGGATTATGAAGCTATGGTCAGTCATCAATTTCTTGGGAAGAATGAACAATTCCTCCAATATCGACTAACCTATGACAGATGCAACGTCGTCCATGTTACTCTTCCTGCTCCCTACCTTTCTGATTATCAGGCAAAAGGAAGATATGTTGTCACCAGGGAGGAAGCAGTTGAACACGAGAGGAGAGCGGAGGCAGCTCGCCAACACGCTACAGCTCAGGAGGCGGTTGCCGCTGCATCTCAGTACGACCCCGGTTTCACTTATGGATATCAGCCAGGTGGTCCTTGGTACTAGACCAACTTAGGCCAAAAGCCTAAGCTTGGGGGAGTACGTATTTATCACCGACTTTACATTCATATTCACACACTAGTCATCGGTGCTCATACTCTTTCATTGTATTATCCATGCTAGTTTAAGTTTCTTTTTCTAGTTTTCTTCTTGTGTGTTTGATAAACCTTAAGAAAAACCAAAAAAATAGTTAGTTTAATTTCCATGCTTGTAGTAGAAATTAAAAATGAAAACCCAAAAAGATTTCTAGTTCTTCTTCTTACTTGTTGGGAGCTTTCCCGTGTAAATAGTTTTATTTTCTTTTCTTTCCTTTGGGGGTCGAGAAGACCATATTGAAAATGTTTAGTGGCTCTCATATGCATGATTGTTTATTTAATTTAGAGCCCATATTATCTTGTCTTCTCTTTTGAGTTGAATGCTTGCAGATTCCAGCTTAGTCCAATGCACATCCACTCTTATTATTTTACACATCGTTCGGTCGTGCAAGTGAAAGGCAATAATGATGATATATGATGGACTTATTGGGATGAGAGAAGCTGGTATGAACTCGACCTCTCTTGTTTTTGTAAATATGATGAGTTCATCATTTCTGAGTCAGCTATTATGAAGTAAACATATTTGCAATGACATTTAGAGATTATAGTTGCATGCGCCATGCTTGATTAGCTATGAGTTATAATGGTTTACCTTGCGTGCCAACATGCTATTAGAATGATTATGATGTGATATGATGGGATGGTATCCTCCTTTGAATGAATTGAGTGACTCAACTTGGCACATGTTCACGCATGTAGTTGAATCAAATCAACATAGCCTTCATGATATTTATGTTCATGGTGGATTATATCCTACTCATGCTTGTATTCGGTGTGAATTAATTTTAATGTATGTTTATGACTGTTGTCACTCTCTTAGTTGGTCGCTTCCCAGTCTTTTGCTAGCCTTCACCTGTACTAAGCGGGAATACTGCTTGTGCATCCAAACTCCTTAAACCTCAAAGTTGTTCCATATGATTCCACTATACCTTCCTATATGCGGTATTTACCTGCCGTTCCAAGTAAATTTGTATGTGCAAAACTCCAAACCTTCAAATGAAATTCTGTTTTGTATGCTCGAGCAGCTCATGTTACAACTAGGGTTGCCTATATCTTCCATGCTAGGTGGGTTATTCTCAAGAGGAGTGGACTTTGCTCCTCATTCACGAGAAAGGGCCGGTAACCGGGATGCCCAATCCCATGATCCAAAAAGATCAAAGCAAATCAAAATAATTAAACAAAACTCCCCCAGGGCTGTTGTTAGTTGGAGGCACTCGTTGTTTCGATCAAGCCATGGATTGATGCTTGTTGGTGGTTGGGGGAGTATAAACCTTTACCATTCTGTTTGGGAACTGCCTATAATGCATGTAGTATGGAAGATACAGCCATCTCATAGTTGTTGCGTTGACAGTGAAAGTATGCCGCTCAAAATGTTATTCAATCTCTATTTTAAAATCGAGCTCTGGCACCTCCACAAATCCCTGCTTCCCTCTACGAAGGGCCTATCTATTTACTTTTATGTTGAGTCATCACCCTTCTTATTAAAAGCACCCGTTGTAGAGCACACTGTCATTTGCATTCATTATTGTTGGTTTATATTGGGTATGACTTGACTGGATCTCTTTTACCATGAATTACAATGTTTAGTCAGTCCTTGATCTTTAAAGGTGCTCTGCATTTATGTTTTGCGGACTCAGAAAGGGCTAGCGAGATACCATTTTGTTATATCATGTTATGATTGCTTTGAGAAAGTGTTCTCATCCGAGTTTTATTATTATGGCTCGCTAGCTGATTATACTGTTGATATGAGTAATTGTGAGACCTAAGTGTTATTGTGAGTATGGTTAGTTCATAATATTTGCTGAAACTTGAATGCTGGATTTTCATGTTTACAACAACAAGAGCAAATAGAGTTTGTAATAGTTTTTCTTATCACTTTCAGTTTATCAACTGAATTGCTTGAGGACAAGCAAAGGTTTAAGCTTGGGGAGTTGATACGTCTCCAATGTATCTACTTTTCCAAACACTTTTGCCCTTGTTTTGGACTCTAACTTGCATGATTTGAATGAAACTAACCCGGACTGATGCTGTTTTCAGCAGAACTGCCATGATGTTGTTTTATGTGTAGAAAAGAAAAGTTCTCGGAATGTCCAGAAAATCCATGGGGGCACTTTTTGGAATTAATAAGAATTTCTGGGCGAAAGAAATACATCAGGGGGCCCAGGGCCTGTCCACGAGACAGGGGGGCGCCCCCCCTGTAGGGCGCGCCCCCTATCTCGTCGGCCCCCTGGACATCCACCGACCTCAACTCCAACTCCATATATTCACGTTCGGGGAGAAAAAAATCAGGGAGAAAGTTTCATCGCGTTTCACGACACGGAGCCGCCGCCAAGCCCTAATCTCTCTCGGGAGGGCTGATCTGGAGTCCGTTCGGGGCTCCGGAAAGGGGGATTCGTCGCTGTCGTCATCATCAACCATCCTCCATCACCAATTTCATGATGCTCACCGCCGTGCGTGAGTAATTCCATCGTAGGCTTGCTGGACTGTGATGGGTTGGATGAGATTTACCATGTAATCAAGTTAGTTTTGTTAGGGTTTGATCCCTAGTATCCACTATGTTCTGAGATTGATGTTGCTATGACTTTGCTATGCTTAATGCTTGTCACTAGGGCCTGAGTGCCATGATTTCAGATCTGAACCTATTATGTTTTCATGAATATCTATGTGTTCTTGATCCTATCTTGCAAGTCTATAGTCATCTATTATGTGTTATGATCCGACAACCCCGAAGTGACAATAATCGAGATACTTCTCGGTGATGACCGTAGTTTGAGGAGTTCATGTATTCACTATGTGCTAATGCTTTGGTCCGATCCTCTATTAAAAGGAGGCCTTAATATCCCTTAGTTTCCACTAGGACCCCGCTGCCACGGGAGGGTAGGACAAAAGATGTCATGCAAGTTCTTTTCCAAAAGCACGTATGGCTATTTACGGAATACATGCCTACATTACATTGATGAACTGGAGCTAGTTCTGTGTCACCCTATGTATAGCTATTACATGAGGAATCGCATCCCGCATAATTATCCATCACCGATCCATTGCCTATGAGCTTTTCATATATTGTTCTTCGCTTATTTACTTTTCCGTTGCTACTGCTACAATTAATACAAAAACCCCAAAAACAATTATCTTTACTTTTGCTACCGTTACCTTTATTATCATACCACCTTTGCTACTAAATACTTTGCTGCAGATACTAAGTTATCCAGGTGTGGTTGAATTGACAACTCAACTGCTAATACTCAAGAATATTCTTTGGCTCCCCTTGTGTCGAATCAATAAATTTGGGTTGTACTTCACCCTCGAAAGCTGATGCGATCCCCTACACTTGTGGGTTATCACCCCTTCTCTCATTTTCTCTCATTTTTATTTATTTTCTCTTTTTTTTTCTTTTTTTTCTCTTTTTTTGAATAGGCTTCTTTGGCCTCTCCTTTTTTTATTTAGGCTTCGTTGGCCTCTCTCTTTTTTTATTAAGTTCGGAGTCTCATCCCGGCTTGTGGGGGAATCATAGTCTCCATCATCCTTTCCTCACTGGGGTAATGCTCTAATAATGATGATCATCACACTTTTATTTACTTACAACTCAATATTACAACTCGATATCTAGAACAAATATATGACTCTATATGAATGCCTCCGGCGGTGTACCGGGATGTGCAATGATCTAGCGTAGCAATGACATCAAAAGACGGACAAGCCATGAAAACATCATGCTAGCTATCTTACGATCATGCAAAGCAATATGACAATGAATGCTCAAGTCATGTATATGATGATGATGATGAAAGTTGCATGGCAATATATCTCGGAATGGCTATGGAAATGCCATGATAGGTAGGTATGGTGGCTATTTTGAGGAAGATATAAGGAGGCTTATGTGTGATAGAGCGTACCGTATCACGGGGTTTGGATGCACCAGCGAAGTTTGCACCAACTCTCGAGGTGAGAAAGGGCAATGCACGGTACCGAAGAGGCTAGCAATGATGGAAGGGTGAGAGTGCGTATAATCCATGGACTCAACATTAGTCATAAATAACTCATATACTTATTGCAAAAATCTACAAACCTTTGAAAACAAAGTACTACGCGCATGCTCCTAGGGTGATAGATTGGTAGGAAAAGACCATCGCTCGTCCCCGACCGCCACTCATAAGGAAGGCAATCAATAAATAAAAGTGTGCTCCAACTTCATCACAAAGTGGTTCACCATACGTGCATGCTACGGGAATCACAAACCTCAACACAAGTATTTCTACTAATCCACAGTCGACCACTAGCATGACTCTAATATCACCGCCTTTATATCGCAAAACTATTGCAAGGAATCAAACATATCATATTCAGCGATCTACAAGTTTATGTAGGATTTTATGACTAACCATGTGAATGACCAATTCCTGCCATCTCTCTAAATAGATATAAGTGAGGCAAGAGAGTTTAATTCTTTCTACAAAAGATGTTCCCACGCTCTAACAAATATAAGTGAAGCAAAAGAGCATTCTACAAATGGTGGTTTTCTATGTGAAGAGAAACAGGCAATCCAAACTTCAAATGATATAAGTGAAGCACATGAAGCATTTTATAAAGCCATACTCAAAAGATATAAGTGAAGTGCAATGATCATTCTATAAATCAACCAAGTACTATATCATACCAGCATGGTGCATAAAAGAAAAGTAAAAAAACTAAATGCAAAAGACGCTCCAAGACTTGCACATATCGCATGAACGAAACGAATATGAAAACATACCGATACTTGTTGAAGAAAGAGGGGATGCCTTCCGGGGCATCCCCAAGCTTAGACGCTTGAGTCTCCTTGAATATTTACTTGGGGTTCCTTGGGCATCCCCAAGCTTGAGCTCTTGCCTCTCTTCCTTTTCCTCATATCGAGACCTCCTCGATTAGACACTTCATCCACACAAAACTTCGACAGAAAACTCGGTAAGATCCGTTAGTATAATAAAGCAAATCACCACTCTAATTACTGTTGCAAACCAATTCATATTTTGTTTTTGCATTGTGTCTACTGTAATATAACTTTCTCATGGCTTAATCCACTGATATAAATTGATAGATTCATCAAAACAAGCAAACTATGCATCAAAAACAGAATCTGTCAAAAACAGAACAGTCTGTAGCAATCTGAACATTCACCATACTTCTGGTACCCCAAAAATTCTACCAACATTAGGACCAATAAAAAAGTTGTACAGAAGGACAGTGCAAAAAGAATCAGAACCGTTTGACGTTCCAGTAAAAAATGTAAAATCGCGCACTACAGCCAAAGTTTCTGTCCTACACGGTACAAACCAACAAGCATTGTAAACATCCTAAAGGCTAACCTTGGCACATTATTTTTATAATAAAATGGAATTATACAAGGGGATAATTATTTTTTATGAAAAGTTTCTGTAATTAAGATTCACAAAGTTTCCATGAGCATGAACAAAGTTCAAGGCTAGCTCCCACTTCAACAATGCTTGTCTTTCTCACTTTCACTTTCCTTTTTGAAAAGTTTTAGGGTTACCCTCTTTATTTTTTTTGTTTTTAAACTATATAAAAGCACTCAACAGAAATAAATGGCTCTCTAAAACTTCCGGGTTGTCTCCCTGGCAGCGCTTTCTTTAAAGCCATTAAGTTAGGCATATGGTGCTCAAGTAATGGATCCACCCGGATCCCAAGGTATATCAAAGCAAATTTTAATTAACAATGATTTGTAATTTAGTAGTGAGCACAAAGTAACATATATCATGTAACAACGAAGTCTAACTCTCTTCCTATGCATCGGCATGTCATAAAAGAACAATTCATGCACACATAGTAAAGGCCAATGCATAGTATAAGCAGTTTCTTGCAATTTTATCGTATTGGAAACATAGAGAGGTGGAGATATAGTTCCTCTCTCATAATAATTGCAAGTAGGAGCAGAAAGCACATGCATATTACATTCATCAAAATTATCATGTGCAATGGTAAAAGGCAACCCATCAATATAATTCTTATAAGCACAAACTTCTCCGATATAGTGTAGTTGGGAGAATTCAGAAAGATAATAGGACTATTATGCGTGGGTGCAATAGCAAAAATTTCATGTTTAACATAAGGAACTAGAGCAAGTTCATCTCCATAAGCATAGTTCATATTGGCATCTTGGCCACAAGCATAGCAAGCATCATCAAAAAGGGATATTTCAAGAGAATCAACGGGATCATTGCAATCATCCTAGCAATCATCCTTCGGTAAGTACAAAGGGGAATTAAACAATGTATGAGTTTAAGAGTTACTCTCATTAGAAGGTGGACACGGATGATCAATCCGCTCTTCCTCCTTTTGTTCTTCGCTCTCCTCATCATCTTTTTCATCCAATGAGCTCACAGTTTCATCAATTTCTTCTTCCATAGCTTCCTGCAAAATATTAGTCTCTTCTTGGACAGCGGAGACTTTCTCAATAAATGCATCAATATTGTAATTGTATTCATAATTTTCATAGCAATATCTAAGTATAGCAAAATTTTCTGGTCTATAAACTGAATCATCAAAATCGTCAAACGCTTTAAACATAGATTCAATCTCATAAGCACCCATAAAAGCAACAAATTCTTCTATTTGTTCCACATCATAGTAATCATAGATACCATTAGCATAAGAAGCTAAGGTTTCATTATCATTAAATTTTCATGAAAAGGGAAGGTGTGGAACCTTCATCCTGGAGCAGCAAGTATAATCATGTATCAAGCATAGTTGCCTAGCATACCAACGCAACATAGAAATTTGATCCCATAATAGTTTCCCTTTTGTGTCAAGCGATAATCCCTAAAGTATTCACGTTGATCCAACATTACTCCCATTATAAAGTTGAATGGGGTTTTCTCAGGATTATCAAAGTAGTACATAATATTTTGAACATAGCAAGCATCGAGGGTTTTAGGAGGTTCCTCATCTCCATGAGTAGCAAGTACACCTAATTTTTTTGGTATTTCGTGTTCCATATCCATAACTAAAGATAGAGAACAACTTAGAACAGCAAATAAAAATTACTTAGTGATAAAGCAAACAAGCACACACGAGAATATTCACCCCACGCTATGACCTCCCGGCAACGGTGCCAGAAAAAAGTCTTGATGACCCGCAAGTATACGGGATAGTTGTAGCCTCTTTCGATAAGTAAGAGTGTCGAACCCAACGAGGAGCTAAAGGTAGAACAAATACTCTCTCAAGTCCTATCGGCCACTGATACGACTCTACGCACGCTTCACGTTCACTTTACCTAGAATAGGTATGAAACTAGAAGTACTTTGTAGGTGTTGTTGGATAGGTTTGCAAGATAATAAAGAGCACGTAAATATAAACTAGGGGCTGTTACATAAAGATGCAACAAAGTAAGTATTAGTAGAGAGCTTTTTGTCACGAGAAAGTTATTTGTCCAAGGCAATCGATAACTAGACCGGTAATCACTATTGCAATTTTATTTGAGGGAGAGGCATAAGCTAACATACTTTCTCTTCTTGGATCATATGCACTTATGATTGGAACTCTAGAAAGCATCCGCAACTACTAAAGATCATTAAGGTAAAACCCAACCATAGCATTAAAGTATCAAGTCCCCTTTATCCCATACGCAAACAACCTACTTACTCAGGTCTGTACTTCTGTTCACTCACGCCACCCACCATAAGCAAATCATAAACATATTGCAAACCCTACAGCTGGGATCCCTCACGCTTGCGCGACACGGAGAGCACCATAGGACAGCACCAATAATAAAACATGCAACTCAAACCAATCACGATCATCAATTAACCCATAGGACAAAACGGATCTACTCAAACATCATAAGATAGCCATACATCATTGGGAAATAATATATAGCGTTGAGCACCATGTTAAAGTAGAGATTACAGCGGGTAAGAGAGAGGTTACACCGCTGCATAGAGGGGGGAAGAGTTGGTGATGAAGGCGGTGAAGTTGTTGATGAAGATCGCGGTGATGATGATGGCCCCCGGTGGCGTTCCGGCGCCACCGGAAGCAAGGGGGAGAGGGCCCCCCTTCTTCTTCTTCTTACTTGACCTTCTACCTAGATGGGAGAAGGGTTTCCCCTCTGGTCCTTGGCTCCCATGGCGTGGGAGGGGCGAGAGCCCCTCCGAGATTGGATCTATCTATATGTCTCTCTCTGTTTCTGCGTTCTCAGATCCTGCCCCTTCACCGTTTCTTTTATATCCGGAGATCCGTAACTCCGATTGGGGTGAATCTTTCGCCCAGATCTTTCTCATAAAATTATATTTCTTGCGGCAAAAGAAGAGCGTCAACTGCCTTACGGGTGGTCCACGAGAGTGCCAGGCGTGCCTAGGGGGGAGGGCGCGCCCCCTGTCTCATGGCCACCTCAGGCACTGCTTCGCGTTGATTCTTCCTCCTAAAAATCCCAAATATTCCAAAATAATTCTCCGTCCATTTTTATCCTGTTTGGATTTCGTTTGATATTGGGTTTTTGTGAAACATAAAACATGCAACAAACAGGAACTGGCACTGGGCACTGGATCAATATGTTAGTCCCAAAAATAGTATAAAAAGTTGCCAAAAGTATATGAAAGTTGAATAATAATGGCATGGAACAATAAAAAATTATAGATACGACGGAGACGTATCAGACAGTGGTCAAGAACATCCTGAAGTACCTGAAAAGGACTAAGGATATGTTTCTCATTTATGGAGGTGACAAAGAGCTCGTCATAAATGGTTACGTCGATGCTAGCTTTGACACTGATCCGGATGACTCTAAGTCACAAATCGGATACGTATTTAATTGAATGGTGGAGCTGTCAGTTGGTGCAGTTCCAAGCAGGCGTTGTGGCGGGATCTACGTGTGAAGTGGAGTACATAGATGCTTTGGAAGCAGCAAATGAAGGAGTCTGGATGAAGGAGTTCATATCCAATCTAGGTGTAATACCTAATGCATCGGGTCCAATGAAAATCTTTTGTGACAATACTGGAGCAATTGCCTTAGCGAAGGAATCCAGATTTCACAGAAAGACCAAACACATCAAGAGACGCTTCAATTCCATCCATGATCTAGTCAAGGAGGGAGACATAGAGATTTGCAAAAAACATACGGATCTGAATGTAGTTGACTAGTTGACTAACACCAAGACTCCATGGGTGTTAGAATCATTACAATGTAATCTAGATTATTGACTCTAGTGCAAGTGGGAGACTGAATGAAATATGCTCTAGAGGCAATAATAAAGTTGTTATTTTATATTTCCTTATTCATGATAAATGTTTATTATTCATGCTAGAATTTTATTAACCAAAAACTTGATACATGTGTGGATACATAGACAAAACACTGTGTCCCTAGTATGCCTCTACTTGACTAGCTCGTTAATCATAGATGGTTAAGTTTCCTAACCATAGACATGTGTTGTCATTTGATGAACGGGATCACGTCATTAGGAGAATGATGTGATGGACAAGACCCATTTGTTAGCTTAGCATTATGATCGTTCAGTTTTATTGCTACCGTTTTCTTCATGTCAAATACATATTCCTTCGACTATGAGATTATGCAACTCCCGGATACCGGAGGAATGCCTTATGTGCTATCAAACGTCACAACGTAACTGGGTGATTCTAAAGATGCTCTACAGGTATCTCTGAAGGTGTTTGTTGGGTTGGCATAGATCGAGATTAGGATTTGTCACTCCGAGTATCGGAGAGGTATCTCTGGGCCCTCTCGGTAATGCACATCATAATAAACCTTGCAAGCAAAGTAACTAATGAGTTAGTTGCAGGATGGTGCATTATGGAACGAGTAAAGAGACTTGCCAGTAACGAGATTGAACTAGGGAAGATATCGACGATCGAATCTCGGGCAAGTAACATACCGATGACAAAGGGAATAACGTATGTTGTCATAACGGTTCGACCGATAAAGATCTTCGTAGAATATGTGGGAGCCAATATGAGCATCCAGGTTCCGCTATTGGTTATTGACCGGAGAGGTGTCTCGGTCATGTCTACATAGTTCTCGGACCCGTAGGGTCCGCACGCTTAACGTTCGATGATGATTTTGTATTATATGAGTTATGTGATTTGGTGACCGAATGTTATTCGGACTCGCGGATGAGATCATGGACATGAAGAGGAGTCTCGAAATGGTTGAGAGGTAAAGATTGATATATAGGATGATAGTATTCCGACACCGGAAGTGTTCCGGGATGTATCGGGTACATACCGGAGTACCGGGGGGTTACCGGAACCCCCCGGGGGAAGATATGGACCATAGGAGGAGAGCACACCAGCCCACAAGGGGTGGCACCCCCCCTTATGGTAGGAGGCCGAATAGGAGAAGGAGGTGGAGGTTCCCCCCTTTCCTTCCTCCTTCCCTCTTCCTTCTTTTCCCCCTTCCGGTAAAAGGAAAGGGGGAGGCCGAATTGGACTAGGGGCCCAAGTAGGATTCCTCCTACTTGGGCGCGCCCTAGGCTGCCTCTCTCCTCCCACCTATATATACATGGGGAGGGGGCGCCTAGAACACACACCAACGATTGTTAGCCGTGTGAGGCGCCCCCCTCCATAGTTTACGCCTCCGGTCATATTCACGTAGTGCTTAGGCGAAGCCCTGCGCGGATAACTTCACCATCACCGTCACCATGCCGTCGTGCTGACGGAACTCTTCTACTTCCTCGACACTCTACTTGATCAAGAGTTCGAGGGACGTCATCAAGCTGAACGTATGCAGAACTTGGAGGTGACGTACGTTTGGTACTTGATCGATCGGAATGAGAAGAAGTTCAACTACATCAACCGCGTTGGCAAACGCTTCCGCTTTCGGTCTACGAGGGTACGTGGACACACTCTCCCCCTCTCGTTGATATGCATCTCCTAAATAGATCTTGCGTGAGCGTAGGAATTTTCTTGAAATTGCATGCTATGTTTCCCAACAGGAAGAAGGTGCATCCTTTGTTGAGTTGGTGGTTGGAGGCTGATAGTTCTGGTTTCCTCCTCCGGCGTCATAGTCGTGTGGGGGTGTCAGTTCTGGAGTTTGATGGTGTGTCTGAGGACACGTTACTCTGGTCCGATTCTTTCAACGGCAGTGGTTTTGCTTCAAGCAAATTAACTACCTGGGAGGCACGTAATGCTTCAGATCAGCGATGGAACCGTGTAGAGCTCGGGTAAAGAGGTGATTTGTCTTCTTTTTCACCAAGGATTTTAAAAATAGTTTGTAAAAAAATTTACGAATTTTAAAAATAGTTCATCCATTTTAAAAAAGAGTTTATAGATTTTAAAAATAGTTCATCCCATTTTTAAGAAGAGTTTACGGATTTTAAAAATAGTTCATCCATTCTTTACGGATTTTAAAAATAGTTCATCCATTTGAAAAAAATGTAGGATTATCCTATCTTTTCAGTCTTGTTATGTTGGTGTTTACATGGCTTATAACTAAATTTTTATTTTATTAATGCGACACATATTACCATGCAAAAAATAGTAGCATTAAAAAGTTTTTTCTTTTACTTTCTCCACCGCGCACACCTGGATGTTTGTTTTTTTCGGGAAGAGACCCACTCGGTTTTGTGAACCTTCTAGAAGCTTCCGGCCAGCTTTTTCGAAGTTCTGATCGTTTTTTCTAAAAATCTGGTTTCTGGATGCTTTTTATTCAGTATTTGCATTTATTTTTTCTTTTCTTTTTTTCCTTTTTTTAAATTAGTGATCTTTTTCCAAACCTGTGAACTTTTTTCAAAATTTATTAACTTTTCAAAAATATCGAAGAACTATTTTCAAAATCAATTACCTTTTTTGAAGATAAATTTTTTATCAAAATCAATGAACTTGTTTAAGTTTGTGAACTTTTTAAAAAATGATGAACTTATGTCAATTTTTTGAAAAAAAATCAAAATTGATGAACTTTTTATAAAACAGATAAAAAAATTTCAAATGGATGAACTATTTTAAAAAATTGTAAACCTTTTTAAATTTTATATTATTAAAAAATCGTAGGTATTAAAAAACCGTCCGGTTATTTTCTACAAGATCAATCAACAACACAAAAAACAGCCGCGGCCCACTTGGGCCTGCCTGAGCGAACGAAGCGACTGCGTGAGCGGTCAAGCGACCAGCAGCGCTTGTTGGGCCCGCCCATGACAGCGGCTACGATTAGGAACGTCCCGTTCATAAGCTATCGCCAGGGACAAGTTGGGAATGAAGGTGCACAGAAAGGTGGAGACAAAGACGCAAAAACTAAAGAAGGCTTTTTTTACTAGCAGTATATACAACTGTTGTAAAGAGAATAATACTACTCCCTCCGATCCATATTACTTGTCTTACATTTGTCTGGATACCGATGTAATATGGATAGGGGGGACATCTCTAAAACAAGTAATTTGGGACGGAGGAGTATATCATAAGAAGAAACATTTTCCATTCCTCTGTTAAATTACAATCTGATCTGTGACTGTGAGGGGCCATGGAGCCATCAGCCATGGGCAGTGATGGTTTGATTCGTACCCCTTGGCTGCTGCTGATAGAGAGCAAACAAGAGCAAGAGCATCAGCTACACTGAAAAGGCATACCAGAGATGGACTGGATCCTACCCTATCAAATGCACAGAAACCCATTTCCAGATTAACAAAACGCACAATCAACTGTTAACAAAATGGTACTTGGATTCTACATGGCTCTCAGCCTCCCACAAAAAGGCCCCAAAACCAGCCGCCTCCAGGACAAGGTGTGTGAGCTCCGTGAACGTAAGCGTTACCGTTTTACCATCTTTAGCATTAACAGAGCCATCATCCAGCACTTTGATATCCGGCCGACCAAACAGAGCCTGCGTTTGCTTCTCTATCAGCGAGACCGATTCCTTGGACCTAATGGTAGCGTACCGCTGCAACGTATCGGCGTCCAGCCGCGAAACGTAGGACCTCAGCTTGTTTGGGTTTGTTTCCTCGTCCTCCTCCACATCAACCATCTCCCCATCAGGCGTCATCTGTACCAGGGACTCCATGTCCATGAACGGATTAGGCTTAATGTCTCTCTCCGTAAATAGTTTTTCGTTGAGGCTTGGTGGGAGCGTCTTCATGGTTTTCTCGAGTTGGAATCGCTCGTCCACCCTCTTGAGGAAGTAACCATACATGATGGATGCTGCGTAGAGCTTCCCAAGATTTAAGTTGCTGATCTCGACAACGGTATCTAGTGGCGCTGCTGCCTGCTCCCCCATGATAAGGTTGAGATGGTTCTGTATCATCTCAAGAGCATCTTGAGAGTGTACGCTTTGCAGCTTATACTCCTGGTTAGGCAACAAGGAGACGTCGCGTACAGGGCCACCTGATGATGATAATGCAGGTGTCATTTGTATGTCATTTTCCATGAACTTGAACAAAATCCAGCAGTAGATGATCTCTTCCAGGGTATTCTGCCTTTCCTTCTCTTTGACTTCTGCAATTCGCCTGTAGTTCAATTAGCATAACTCGTTAACTGATGCATTATTTAAAAAAAAAATTGTAAACTGATGCATTATTAATTGAAATGAGTCAAACAGAATATCTGATGTCTTCTCCTTTCTATAACATTTACATAGCCACATGTTTTATAGCAGATATGATGCGTGACTATCTGTTGCTGATGTGGGGAAAACAATTCCTATAATTATTGATACTTACTTGTAAAGGAGGTCCTCGGGAACTTTTGCGGCTTTTTCCTTTTGGGCAATTTTCTCTGCTGTCAGGTTTTCAAGTTGCTGATCAACTGTTACAGGGATTAGGTGAGGCTGCGATTGCAGTATCTGTGCCAGAAGTTGACCACTTGGGGTTTCGAATTTAACTGGAGCGAGTTGTGTCTCCCCATCACCAGAATCCATCTTTGCTTTAACCTTTAAGCTCCTTGCTTGGTAATGATTGATTTGGAATCCAGCTTTAGAACGAGTGGTGCAAGGAAAGCCCTGTGAAACAAAGAAACGTCATCCAGTTGACCCAAAAAAGTAATTGAAACTTGAACGGGGAGATATGCAACTCCAATATAATATCATGGAATTTCCCATTCAGCTAAGGAATCACTTCCTCTTTAAACTAATATAGGACATTTTAGAGACTTGGCGCTGAAATGCAAATGCAGGACGGGTAAAATAAAGATATTAACTGAAAATACACGAGTTGAGCAGAACAGATCGAGAGCAAGAGATAAGAAAAAATTCAATGATCATCGGTCACCATGCACATTGAAATAAAATTTTCAGATCACTTCAGTGTTGGGCACAATCAACCCTTAGCAAACGCAACAGACGTGAGCAGTTGAGCATAACAGGAGCACCAGAATACTTGTCGAAAACAGGTGCATAGAGTATAGATAATGTGAAATGATCGAAACTCTTGTAAAATAAATGAAAAGGAATTAATGTTGCGTTCATAGGCATCATGAACAATTAAAAAAAATGCAATACATCATATCGAATGCTATGGCACTCTAGGCAGGCAGCCACTCCCTCCGTTCACAAATATAAGATGTTCTAACCTTTCTCTGAATCGGATGTATACAGGCACGTTTTAGTGTGTTTGTCCACTCCGTATGTATGTAGTCCATATTGAAATATCCAAAACATCTTATATAGGTCAGGAGTACATAACAATTCCGTGAGCTTTTTTCAAAAACAAACGCAAATTCAGGCATGCTTCTTGTTCAGAGTTTCGCCACACCACGCACGTATTGGTGCCATTTCCGCTAGACCGTGTCAGTCTGAATTCTAGATGAAGATGAACTAAACTAACACGCATGACGTGCCCTGCCGTGGGAGCTAGACCCAAGCAAGCCGACAACTAAACGCCACAGCCGATTGTGCATGAGCAAGCGCGTCAGCCAGTTCGTTACCCCTGACGCAACACCGCTTCAGACAGCACACGAACCTCGGCGCAGCGCTGCTCAGATGCGCGATTACAGTTCACAGAAGCAAATCAAATGCACGCAGGGGTACAGGGACAACCAGTCGAGCATCAGGCCATCCGGCAGTCACGAGCCGGATCCCACTTCAGTGCCTGGAACTAGGAAACGGACAACGGGACTCGGGAGCGTCGGGAGGCGAGCGAGGAGGAGGCGTACCTTGCGGAGGCGCCCGTGGCGCGGCCTGGCGGGGAGCGAGGAGGAGCAGGCCGGGGACGGGGAGGCGAGGAGCAGCGCCGCGTCGGCCCACGCCGACATGGTGGCGCGCGCGGGGAGGGTGCGGAGGAGGACGAGGAGCTCTCTGGACAAGACTGGGATTCCGTCCGCTGTTTGGGCTCCGGAGATTTTGTTGGCGAGTGTGGACAGGTTGCTAGACCGAGACGGCGCGGGGCAGTGGAGACCGGAGATGGAGAGCGGGGCGCTGATCTTTTTTTCTATCTGGAGCGTGTGTGCCTGTGCCTGGGTGCGACGCCGGTGCTTCCTTCCTTCCTTCCCCTGCGCGGCCTGCACCGGCTGGTGGCTGGCGTGAGCGTGCGGGACTGTTTCCATCTTTGTACGCCACACACACACAAGTCAGGCTGTTAGGTATGGGCCACGCGTGGGCTCAGGACTGAGCTATTGTTTCCTCAGAAGGTGAAGCTTCCTCCTTCAACGGAAGCAGCATGACCAAAAAGTATGAAGACCAACACAAAAATCTACCGCTAAAAGATGATCTTATATAAAATCTAAGGGCTCCTTTGATTCAAAGGAATTCTATAGGATTCTTGGAGGATTGAAATCCTTGGGAATTTTTCCTATGTCGGCCTTTTGATTCATAGGATTGGATCCCATAAGAATTTTTTTTTCTATGAAATCTTTTGTACTGCATTTCATAAAAAATCTACCATCCACTTCAACCTCTTTTTACAATCCCATTATTTTTTTTTTACAATTCCATTATTTTTCATGTGGCATCAGACACTCCTTGCTAATCCTATAGGATTCAAGTTAACATGCCACTCCAATCCTATACTTTTCATATTCTTACATTAACAAAATCCTGCGAATCAAAGAGGCCCCAAAAGAAAAGAAAATCATTCTCTGCAAACATGATTGTGAATAAATGACCGAGGGACATGGACGGCACGGATCACCACACCATCCCTCACCAGTGGTGCTCTTATAATTTCTTCAGCAACTGAAGCATGACCCAGAAAAAGGATAGCTCTGTGAACATGATATATTCAAGTCATTTTATAACCCAGGATAACAGTAACCCAGACAGAATTTCAGAGACGACACGGATCACCGCACTATATCCCTCCATGTACAATCAGAACCGTACAAAAACATAGCAGCACCCAGTTCCTCCAAGAAAAAAGTAGCAGCACTCGACGACCTACATACTACCACTACGATACAAGAGCTTAAGCGGCAGCAACGTGCTTACAGAGAGGCGCAGGGCCTCAAAATTCATGCACACGTCCTGCGCCATCTATTTAAAGAATTCTTCTCAAACATCAATCAAAGTAATAATGTGTCCTACCCAGGACTCAACCGAGTGTCGGTGACAGGCACTCTTCCACTATGTCCAGCAAGTTTGAATTCTCCAACGCGGCTGCGACGCGTTCTTTGTCGCTCAGTTGCTTGTTCACTGGGAAAGAAGGGAGAAAAAACATACTGAGATATTGTTCCAGGCAAAATAGTGTGGTAACTGTAATAAGGTATAAAAATGTACTCCCTCCGTCCCAATAAGTGTCTTGAGCTTAGTACAAATTTGTACTAGTGCTAGTACAAAGTTGAGACACTTATTTTGGGACGGAGGGAGTATATCATAGAACACATACCGGCAGCTTCAGTTGCATGTGATCCAGGCGTCAACCGTATGTCCACCTACATGGGTCAGAAATTAGTACAGTGTCTGATTGTTTTGAAGTAACTATGGGCAGTAATAGCTAATAAGCAGCAGAAAGTATCGATTTCCCTGCACTGTCATTGACAGGAGCAAAATCCACCCTACTTAATTAGTCCTCAATAAATTTGCTTATGAAATAAATACTTAGCATATATGTTCATGAATTACCGTTGTTTCTAACCATTAATGATGCATTTACACCACACTTATCTGAAATTAGAAAGTGCACTTACTGAGCGTCCAGAGTGTGTTTGTGGTATCTGAATTTTGAAGTAAAAACTTGTTCTATGATGGCAGTAGCAAGCTAAGGGCCAGTTCTTTTAGAGCTGTGGAAATAAGCTGCCCCCTCCCCAGCTGTTGCCTTGTGACCATGAGGTCACGGGTTCGAGTCCTGGAAACAGCCTCTTGCAGAAATGTAGGGAAAGGCTGCGTACTATAGACCCAAAGTGGTCGGACCCTTCCCCGGACCCTGCGCAAGCGGGAGCTACGTGCACCGGGCTGCCCTTTTTTGGGGCTTCTAGAATAAGCTGGGGAGGGGGTAGACAGCCAGCCATAAGCCCCAAAAGAACTGGCCCTAAGTGGTCTGACACAGATGGCTCATCTAGCTCGGTGTTCTAAGACTTCCTAAATTATAATATAAATACACTGACATGTTAATTAAAATACCATGCTTCAGCAACATATTAAGGCATCTTGTTATTTTCTTCTCTTCTTTTCTGTTTTAAGCAGTTCACGATTGAACTGATTGTTATTTTCTTCTCTTCTTTTCTCTTTAAGCAGTTCACGATTACTTGTGGAACTATAATAGCAGGAGTTCCTTTTTACCACACACCGACAGCATACCTTGTAACGAGGTGGAAGACTCCGCATGAGCTTTACACGTAAGCAAAGGCCGATGATAGTGGCCATACTGCAATGCTCCACTGTTGGGGTGAAAGTAACCCTGAAACCAAAGCGATCAGGAATCCTCACGATTTAATTTCATTATGATTCCTAAATTGTAGCAGCCAAAGTTCCAGTAGACAGATGCCAACTTACCTGACATGACTAAGTTCATCATTGATTTCGACCGAGTCTTCATTTACCACATTAAGGTCTTCCAATGAGTATGGATGTTCTGGGTCCTTTATGTCTCTAATATGATGTAAGAATGTTAAGGAGTACAAGGTAATTATGCTAACATGGCACCAGATCAATAAAGAATAGCAGGAAAGCAAGCTGCACTAGATCCATAAGGAAAAACAATAGAGGATATCAAATATTTCAAGCTGGTCTATGGCCTCTGGTGCATTTTCATCTATGTTTTCTGGTGCCTGCCGGGTGCGCCTCTCTCTTTTCTCATGAATCACAGGGTTAGCATTTATCAACTCCATTACTATTTTCCCTCTGCAATGCTCTGATTGGAGAAGTCAAGACAAATTCCTGCAAGTCAAAAGCAGGAAAATTGTATCAGCGGCATTATTAAATCCTTATTACTATCATGTTTCACATTGCACATCTCTTTGACAGTCAATTGCAAATTCACCCTATATGGTGGCCAACACAAGATAAACTTATTGGAGCGCAAACCGGTACACAAAAATATGGAAATATCCTCCTCCAGGAACATCGCTTCTCTGTGTTCTATGTTCTCTCTTCTATCCCTCTTAGGGTCTGTTTGGTTGACTGTAGATTCTGAAAAACCTGCTGTGAGCTGTAAGAAAGCTGATGTGTGCTCAGAACTATGGGAAAGTTGAAAGTTGTTTGGTTGAGACAACTGTGAAACTATAGATTTGGTAGGAATTGGCTGTAATGCCCCTGGACGCTGAAAGACTGTTTGTATGTTAAACGATTCACATTTCAATGGTCATATTGAAAGGGAAAAAAAGACAATATCGACAATTTATTTGAACAACTTCTTTTTAATATTGCATACATATAGCTAACATTATAAATAGAAACTGATGCCGTAATCAAGACCACACAAAATACAATGATGATGTTCTCCATCAACTTAGCTAACCTATCGTCCTCTCGCATAACAAGAATCAGCTATCCTACTAGAAATATTTTTCAAACCTTTCCTATTGAAATAACCTAAGGGCCTGTTCCCATCACTAACCTCTAATTTGCAAATATCAACGAATTTCTTCACATGTGCATCATCCCAAACCGCCTTGTCGACTATTACTTCAAGCAAGCAAAATTCTATCCGGTATGATGCCACAATTCAAATATATACCATGCTACAATCTAGAACATCAGCATTCACATCTACAAAGTACAAGAAAATGAAGAAAATTCCATACTAGCATTTTCACAAATACCTAGCAAGCGAACTCCATTGCAAGCAAATACGGTTATGCAATCAGTAGTGTATGGTCACAATATTCAGTCCATAGCATTCATCAGCAATTACTCATCAACTTCCATGCATAGCAACTACTCAGTGTCGATCCACACAAAAAAAATCAGGAAAAAATTGAAGACAAAGGAATAGAGCATGGTACAGGAGGGGAGGGATGGAAGAGGGAGGGAGGGAGGGTTGGGGGGCTGGAGGGATTAGAGAGAGGAGGAGAGCTA
>NC_041383.1:674383157-674422549 GCF_002162155.2 Triticum dicoccoides | reverse complement strand
GAGCTACCTCTCCTCTGGTCGGCGGTGCAGGAGAGAGGGCCGGACGGGCGGGAAGGCTGGAGGGCCAGAGGTAGGGGACGGGAGGGGCGGAGGTACTGGACGGCGGGACGGGCGGAGCTAGGGGAAGCGTGGAGGGGCGGAGGGCGCGCCGGGGGGGGCGGGCGGCGGCGGCAGTAACCCTAGCTTTGTGCGGGAGCGGGGGCTGGGAGCGCTGGCTGCTTCGTTGGCTGGGGCCGCACGAGCGTGCGGCGGTGCGAGGCTGAGAGGTGCGAGCTCTAGGTAGGAATTGGTGACGCGGACGACTGATTGGAAGGGATCGTGCCAGCCAGCTTCGTGCTCAACGAAATCCCACAAACAGGGGAAGCGGAGCACGTCCCCAGTTACGGCCCTCTTAAACATAGCGAATGGGACGGCCGAGGGAGAGGAAAGGAGCTCACCGAAGAAACCCAGCGAACGACGGCGGCGGGCGGCGGGCGGCGCTCTGTGCTCGACGATGTTAACTCGCGTCGGCGTTCTGTGCTCGTTCTATGGTGGTGTGTAGCTCAAGTCCAACTTCTCTTTCGGTCCTACTAGTTGGACCGGGCTGGCCGGCCCGGGATAGGCCATTCCGCCTTGTCAGCCAAAAAACAAAAAAAAACAGAGGGGAGAAAAAGCACGCACGCAGGCTAAAAAAAGAAAGAGAAACGCTAATTCCTACCTTCCTTTAGGGTGTGTTTGGTTCGAGTCACGGGCTGGAATGTCATGGATCGGACCCGTTCCTGGGCCCTGTTCCTACGTTTGGTATGTAACTGGAACCAGAACGACATCGTTCCCACCGAGCGAATATTCGGTCTATATCCGGAACATGCCGATACCTCCAAATCGGAGGAACGACGCGGAACGGCTCTTGCTCACCCCTCACGTCTCCCTCGGCGGCCCGCTTATCTCCCTCTCTCGCCTCTCTCTCTCTCTCTCATCCGACAGGAACAGGCAGGCGGCGGCGGCAGGAGGTGAGCGGCGGCAGCGGGAACCGGCAGGCGGCAGAGCTGGAAGAAGGCGAGCGGCAGCAGGCGGTGCCTGCTCTGCTTGTACTTGTCCCTGCCTCCGCACCCACCATCGGCGCACCAGGCAGTCGCCCCCTCCTCCTACGCCTTGAGTTCTTGGCTGCTGGACCACTTCCTCGGCCGCAGATCGGGCCATGAGCCGCAAGCTTCGCCCTTCACCAGAAGATCTGCTCTTCCATGCCCAGTTCGAGCCTCTCCTTCTGTTTTTTCCCTCAGATCGGAAAGAGCGGCGTGATGCAAGCATCAGCAAAGGCAAGCAACATCGTGGCTTTTTGGTTGTGCGCAATTAGTGGCGACTGGTGAAAATTGGCTGATGTTATATGTATGCATCGTGATTGTTCGTAAAGAGGATTTCTTTGTGACTTAGACAAACTCAATCACATATTGTAGTTCCCTCTGTTCAGACTAGATGATATATATGTTTTCTGTTTAGCACTCCAATCCGACAGTATTTGTTGTGAATTTGTTTGTTGCTTAGTAGAGTACTGGTAGTAGTTTAGTTTCCAAAAGAAAATCAGAGTTTAACTGGTATGCAAGAGGTGAGCTGTATCAAATTCATCTCATTTTATCTCTTCAACCAAACACTGAACTAGAACCATTCCATTCCATCAAACTGCACTCTACTAAACACAGGGACGGAACCAACCCATTACATTGGAATGGAACCATGACATTCCATTCCACTTCGTTCCTGAACCAAACACACGTAGGGCATCGCCAATGCTCCAGCGTGGGCAGGCGGCCCAGCTATCCACGCAGGATGCAGCAGGAGAGAGAAGAAAAGATGGATGCTTGCAGAACGAATCGGTCTCTTACAGAAGAGGCCGGTGCTTCACCAGAAAGAAGGAGAAAAGAAGAGGATAGCAGCAAAAGCGTGGAAAACTAGTGCAGTCATTGGTTTAGAGAAAGAGAAAGATAGGAGGAGAGAGAGTGCATGAGGGACCACACCGTTGGGTAAAACTAGTGCTCTAATTTTTTTGTTCCGACATGGATCATGGAGAAACGGTATAGTGATGCTACCATTGTTCATGCCCTTAGACGCCGGCGAGGCGATGATCTCCACCTTGTCTGTCTGCTGTTTCACTGGCTAGTGGAGGGGGTGAGCTCCCATTTCTCTTTCAATTGGTCCATGTTTAGTGTCTCGTCTTTGTCTAATAAAACATCAGCTTGGTGTGGTTGCTACTCTATTGAATAAGGTGGTTTTGATCTTTCCTCACCATGACGACATTCACTCTGAAGGCACCGCTGAGCTGATGGCATCGTCTGCTCACCGTCCGTTTGAAGCAGTGGGCTTTTATGCTTCCTGTGCAAGCGCCGGCAAGTGGGTTATATTGGTGTTGGTTCAAGGTTGGTGGCCTGACGGTGGCGGATCTGGTGTTCTTCCCCGACAACGACGGTAGGATGCGGCAAAATTAGATCCAGGTTGGCATTAAAACTGGATCCAGGTTGGCGACGGAACCTTCCTCAACTATGGCGCCACATCGCCAAGTGTCTATTTTGTAGGTCTGGATCCAGGCATGCGCTTGGATTTTGATTTGCTGGTATTCTGTCTATTCCCCCGGTGTGTGTCTCGGCGATCGATGGCGGTTTCAGATCTGGTTGGTCGTAGGGACATCAAGGGACTTATTTGTAATATATTCTTATTTAAGATTCTTTCTGCATAGTTTTTGGACACCCATAGTGCCCTAGTCTTTTCTAATAGTTTCAACATGTATGTGTAGTTGTACTTGTTGGGGAACGTAGCATGCAATTTCAAAACATACGCCCACGCAAGATCTATCTAGGAGATGCATAGCAACCCGAGGGGGAGAGTGTGTCCACGTACCCTCGTAGACCGAAAGCGGAAGAGTTTGACAACGCGGTTGATGTAGTCGAACTTCTTCGAGCTCCGACCGATCAAGTACCGAACGTACGGCACCTCCGAGTTCTGCACATGTTCAGCTCGATGACGTCCCTCGCCCTCTTGATCCAACAAGGTGTCGAGGAAGTAGATGAGTTTCATCAACACGACAACGTGGTGACGGTGATAGTGAAGTGATTCACGCAGGGCTTCGCCTAAGCACCGCGACAATATGACCGGGGGTGTAAACTGTGGAGGGGGGTGCCGCACACGGCTAACAGTTGTTCTTGTATGTTGTAGGCGCCCCCTGAAGGAAATATGCCCTAGAGGCAATAATAAAGTTATTATTTATTTCCTTAATTCATGATAAATGTTTATTATTCATGCTAGAATTGTATTAATCGGAAACTTAGTACATGTGTGAATACATAGACAAAACATATAGTCCCTAGTATGCCTCTACTTGACTAGCTCGTTAATCAAAGATGGTTGTGTTTCCTAACCATAGACATGTGTTGTCATTTGATGAACGGGATCACATCATTAGGAGAATGATGTGATGGACATGACCCATTCGTTAGCTTAGCATTATGATCGTGTTAGTTTCATTGCTACTACTTTCTTCATGAGTTATACAAGTTCCTCAGACTATGAGATTATGCAACTCCCGAATACCGGAGGAACACTTTATGTGCTACCAAATATCACAACGTAAATGGGTGATTATAAAGGTGCTCTATAGGTGTCTCCGAAGGTGTTTGTTGAGTTGGCATAGATCGAGATTAGGATTTGTCACTCTATGTTTCGAAGATGTATCTCTGGGCCCTCCCGGTAATACTCATCACTATAAGCCTTGCAAGCATTGTGACTAATGAGTTAGTTGCGGGGTGAAGTATTACAGAACGAGTAAAGAGACTTGCCGGTAATGAGATTGAACTAGGTATTGAGATACCGACGATCGAATCTCGGGCAAGTAACATGCCGATGACAAAGGGAACAACGTATGTTGTTATGCGGTTTGACCGATAAAGATCTTCGTAGAATATGTAGGAACCAATATGAGCATCCAGATTCCGCTATTGGTTATTGACCAGAGACGTGTCTCGGTCATGTCTACATAGTTCTCAAACCCGTAGGGTCCGCACGCTTAACGTCCGACGACGATTGGTATTATGAGTTTATGTGATATGTTGTACCGAAGATTGTTCGGAGTATCGGATGTGATCACGGACATGACGAGGAGTCTCGAAATGGTCGAGACATAAAGATTGATATATTGGACGACTATATTCGGACACTGGAAGTGTTCCGGAAAAGTTTCGGATAAAACCGGAGTGCCGGAGGGTTACCAGAACCCCTCGGGGAACTAATGGGCCTCGATGGGCCATAGTGGAGAGATAGAGGGGCCGACCAGGGCAGGCCACGCGCCCCCTTCCCCTGAGTTTGAATAGGACAAGGAAGGGGGCGGCGCCCCCTTGCCTTCCCTCTCTCCCTCTCCTTCCTCCCCCTCTCTTCCCAAGTTGGAAACCTACTAGGAATAGGATTCCTAGTAGGAATCCTACTTGGGGCGCGCCCTACAGGGTCCGCCCGGCCTCCCCCCTTGATCCTTTATATACGGGGGCAGGGGGCACCCTAG
Organism: Triticum dicoccoides; assembly: GCF_002162155.2. Classification (NCBI taxonomy): domain Eukaryota; kingdom Viridiplantae; phylum Streptophyta; class Magnoliopsida; order Poales; family Poaceae; genus Triticum; species Triticum dicoccoides. The sequence continues at coordinate 674,418,030 of NC_041383.1, read as the reverse complement.
AACATACAAGTTGACAATTGTTTAGCTGTGTGCGGTTCCCCCCTCCACAGTTACACACCTCGGTCATATCGTCGTAGTGCCTAGGCGAAGCCCTGCGCCCGTAACTTCATCATCACCGTCACCACGCCGTCGTGCTGACCAAACTCTCCCTCGGCCTCAACTGGATCAAGAGTACGAGGGACGTCATCGAGCTGAACGTGTGCTGAATGTGGAGTTACTGTACGTTCGGTGCTTGGATCGTTAGATCGCGAAGACGTTCGACTACATCAACCGCGTTAACTAAATGCTTCCGCTTTCGGCCTACGAGGGTACGTGGACACACTCTCCCCTCTTGTTGCTATGCATCTCCTAGATAGATCTTGCGTGATCGTAGGATTTTTTTTTTGAAATTACCGCGTTCCCCAACAGTGGCATCCGACCCAGGTCTATGCGTAGATGTTATATGCATGAGTAGAACAGAAAGAGTTGTGGGCGATAATAGTCATACTGCTTACCAGCATGTCATACTTTGATTCGGCGGTATTGTTGGATGAAGCGGCTCAGACCGGCATTAAGCGTACGCTTATGCGAGACTGGTTCTACCGACCTGCTTTGCACATAGGTGGCTGGTGAGTGGCTGTTTCTCCAACTTTAGTTGAATTGAGTGTGGCTACGCCCGGTCCTTGTTGAAGGTTAAAACAACACACTTGACGAAAAATCGTTGTGGTTTTGATGCGTAGGTAAGAATGGTTCTTGCTAGAAGCCCGTAGCAGCCACATAAAACTTGCAACAACAAAGTAGAGGACGTCTAACTTGTTTTTGCAGGGCTTGTTGTGATGTAATTGAAGGAAATATGCCCTAGAGGCAATAATTAAGTTATTATTTATTTCCTTATTTCATGATAAATGTTTATTATTCATGCTAGAATTGTATTAACCGGAAACTTAGTACATGTGTGAATACATAGACAAACATAATGTCACTAGTATGCCTCTACTTGACTAGCTCGTTGAATCAAAGATGGTTAAGTTTCCTAGCCAAAGACATGAGTTGTCATTTGATTAATGGGATCACATCATTAGGATAATGATGTGATTGACTTGACCCATTCCGTTAGCTTAGCACTTGATCGTTTAGTATGTTGCTATTGCTTTCTTCACGACTTATACATATTCATATGACTATGAGATGATGCAACTCCCGAATACCAGAGGAACACTTTGTGTGCTACCAAACATCACAACGTAACTGGGTGATTATAAAGGTTCTCTATAGGTGTCTCTAAAGGTACTTGTTGAGTTGGCGTATTTTGAGATTAGGATTTGTCACTTCGATTGTCGGAGAGGTATCTCTGGGCCCTCTCGGTAATGCACATCACTATAAGCCTTGCAAGCAATGTGACTAATGAGTTAGTTGTGGGATGATGCATTACATAACGAGTAAAGAGACTTGCCGGTAACGAGATTGAACTAGGTATTGAGATACCGATGATCAAATCTCGGGCAAGTAACATACCGATGACAAAGGGAACAAAATATGTTGTTATGCGGTTTGACCGATAAAGATCTTCGTAGAATATGTAGGAGCCAATATGAGCATCTAGGTTCCACTATTGGTTATTGACCGGAAACGTGTCTCGGTCATGTCTACATAGTTCTCGAACCCGTAGGGTCCGCACACTTAAAGTTCGGTGACAAATTATATTATGAGTTATGTGTTTTGATGTACCGAAGGTAGTTCGGAGTCCCGGATGAGATCGGGGACATGACAAGGAGTCTCTAAATGGTCGAGATGTAAAGATCGATATATTGGACGACTATATTCGGACATCGGAAAGGTTCCGAGTGATTCGGGTATTTATCGGAGTACCGGAGAGTTACAGGAATTCGCTGGGGAGTATATGGGCCTTATTGAGCTTTAGGGGAAAGAGAGAGGGGAGGCTACGCGCCCCCCAAGGCCTAGTCCGAATTGGACTAGGGGAGGGGCTGCGCCCCCTCCTTCCTTCTCTTCTCTTTTCCCTTTCCTTGACTCCTACTCCTACTACATGGAAGGGGGGAATCCTACTCCTGGTGGAAGTAGGACTCCCCAAGGCGCGCCATAGAGAGGGTCGGTGTCGGTGTCAAAACCGGCGGATCTCGGGTAGGGGTTCCCGAACTGTGCGTCTAGGCGGATGGTAACAGGAGACAAGGGGCACGATGTTTTTACCCAGGTTCGGGCCCTCTCGATGGAGGTAAAACCCTACTCCTGCTTGATTAATATTGATGATATGGGTAGTACAAGAGTTGATCTACCACGAGATCAGAGAGGCTAAACCCTAGAATCTAGCCTATGGTATGATTGTTGTCCGTCCTACAGACTAAAACCCTCCGGTTTATATAGACACCGGAGAGGGCTAGGGTTACACAGAGTCGGTTACAATGGGAGGAGATCTTCATATCGCGTCGCCAAGCTTGCCTTCCATGCCAAGGAAAGTCCTATCCGGACACGGGACGAAGTCTTCAATCTTGTATCTTCATAATCTGGAAGTCCGGCCAAAGGTCATAGTCCGGCCATCCGGACACCCCCTAATCCAGGACTCTCTCAGTAGCCCCTGAACCAGGCTTCAATGACGACGAGTCCAGCGCGCAAATTGTCTTCGGCATTGCAAGGCGGGTTCCTCCTCCGATTACTTCATAGAAGATGTTTTGAACACAAGGATAGTGTCTGACTCTGCAAAATAAGTTCCACATACCACCGTAGAGAGAATAATATCTGCACAAATCCAATCTGCCGACATACTCCGTAGCGTGACGTCATGCCATAGCCAAACCATTATTCAAATCGTTTTACTGTCCCACCTCAGCGTGTTTAGCGAGGCGGTTCCCTTGGCACATTTTGTAAAAGCAGAGATTGTGTCCCCTTATTCCGGGATTCCCATCAATACGAGCGTGGGTAACCCAACCGTGCCATTGGTATGACTTCTTAATTGAAAGTGAGTCCCAAACGGTCACGGGGAGGGCTCTTGGTATTCAACCTCTTTATAAAGAGACCAAGGCTCGACTCCTTTCTTTCAATCCAATCAAATCCGCCTCTCGCCTCGATTTCCAACACCCAAAGCTCCAGATTCAGGCGCTTTGGACCTTCGATGATGTCTGGCTCCGACCTCCAAGGCTGGTGGATGCCTTCCTCCGTTACGGAAGAAGACGTGCAAAAGCTGAGAGATGCCAGGTATCTAACGGGTGAAATCTCGCATAGGCTGCCTGCTCAAGGGTAGGCTATTCCCACTCCCCAGCCCGGTGAGAGTGTGGTGTTCACATCTCACTTCCTTTGGGGGCTAGGCTTCCCGATTGATACCTTCGTGAGGGGGCTCATGTTTTATTACGGGCTGGAATTTCACGACTTAGCTTCGAAGTCCATCCTCCAAATCTCATCGTTCATTGTCATGTGTGAGGCCTTCCTCCATATTACTCCTCACTTCGGACTGTGGCTTAAAACCTTCAAGGTAGAACCGAAGATAATCGAGGGGCAGCATGCCGAGTGCGGAGGGGCTATTATAAGCAAGATTGCGGAACAAAGAAGCTACCGCCTCCACGAAGGAAGCTGTCAGGAAAGGAGGAATCGAGAATTCCTCTATCCAGGAGAAGAGGACCGCCTCTGAAGACCCAAGGCGATGGCCTCAAAGCGGGGGAAGAAATCTTCGTCAGAGGGTCCGGCGCCGGAGGGTGCTCCGGCCGCATTGTGCCCCCAAGGGGACCAGCTCTCCAACAAGCCGTAAGTAAAGAGGGGGGCGTTAAAATGAGTGATATTCCTGTTTTCTTTCTGAGGAAGATAACCAAAATTTTACCTCACAGTTCGGATCTCAACCCTTCTCAGCAGAGCTCATCTTCCGGGGATCTTCGTCCAGAGATGATGGAGAGCGAAACGCCTCCCCCCGCTGTACCATCTTGCGAGGCTGGCGACCCCGAGGTGTCATCTCGGAGGATTTCTCCAAATCCGGACTTTGAAAAAGGTCGTCGGACTAGTCCGGCACCTTTAGGTGCACGGTCGGAGGGGCTGCAGGTTCTGCTTGAGCGAGCGTCTATCTCAGAAGAAAACCGTGTTGATGGACACGGTGATTAGAAGGATTTCATCTGCGGAAAGTGGATTGTACGAGGCCGCCAGGAGTTTACTGACAGGTTTTGAGGTATGCGAAAAGATGTACCTTTTGACAGAGCTGCATATATAAAATGCGCCCTGTATAAGTAGTAGCCCCTGAGACTCTGTGTGTTGTCAAAAATGACGGCACACAGAGGATCATAATCCCAGGTATAATATGTCGCCTTTCCTATGTAGGTGGCCAGGCATTCGGTGGCTAGCCGGACTGATGAATCTGCCGAGCTAAAGCGGCAACTTGACGTAGCAGATGCCGACATCGCGCTTGTAAATAAGCGGCTAGACGAGGCACAAGGTATGTAATGTCTCCAAAGACATCTGATAAGAGGAGCTTGATGCTCGTGCCTTATAACATATGTGCTTAATGTAGATGGTGTCGTTGCCGTGGAGAACCTTTGGGCGGAACTTGCCCGAGCCAAGGAGCAAGCGAGGAAGAGTGATGCGGCTGCCGCCAAAGCGGCTGAAGAGCTAAAAGCCGAACAGGCTGCTCACTGCCAAAGCAAGAAGGAAATGGCCGAGATGGCTGTAAAATTGAAGGATGCTGCCGACCGTTGTAAGCTTCGTGAAGAAGAAGATAGGGTGGCACAGAAGGACCTAGAAAAGGTCACTGTCGAGGCCAAGGACACTCGCTCTACAATGAGAGCTATGAAGGAGGAGCTACGTCAGGCCGGAGATATCGTGGCTGGAAAGCCCTATATGCTGCGGATGAAGTTCGGGGATCCTAAGTATGCTCCATTTGACCGGAAGTGGAGTGCAGCGAACACTTATCTGGATTTGGCGGCAAGTGCCGCGGACGCGACCGAACACTTCCGGGGTCTGGATGACCATAAATTGGAAGAATTGTTTTGGTCGCAGTTCCATAATCCAGAGCGCCCACTTTCAGTATCCGACCGTTTGGCTGCTTGGGCGGAGCTGAACAGGTTGTCCGGACTTGCTATGAGGTACGTCGCGAGTCGTCTGTGGCCGGAAGAGCCAGAGCCGAAGAGTTATTTTAGCTTGGTGCAGCAGTTCCTTGGTTTGGTGCCGCATGTTGATACAATGAAGAGGTCAGCGTGCATAGAGGGTGCACAGATGGCTCTTGCCCGTGTCAAGACATACTGGGCGGATATGAAGGCCAGTGTTGTTGCATCCCGGGATTCGAACGAAAGCCGAGTACCTGCCAAGCACTACTTTGCGGAAGTTCTTCAAGGCGCTCGTTTAATAGAGACGCAGTGCTCGAAGGATGTTGTATTCGAATAACATGTGCTATTGTAAAACAATATTTTGATAGGATGTAAACGCTTTTTATACTTGTGCTTTCAAGAATCATAATGCCTCCTGTGCGGGCGTTAATGTATATGTGTATATAACCTGAAAGATGCAGTCGTTGGCTTCAGCCCCCACGCATACAATGTGGGGGTGTTCGCAAAAGGCGCCTTTTCACACTTGACCCAACGTCTTGGTCCTATAAAGGAGGTGATAGCGCAGCGAACTAGGCAACCGGACTATAATGCTTTATCACTTTCACTTAGCCATAGGAGTTTGACAGTGGGGCTACTGAATAGCCCCTAGTGGCACCGCGCTCGCCCGAATTCGGGGCGCATGTGTGCCTGACCGGGAAACGGCCCTTCGTTAATGTGGAGGAGTCCTAAAGATTCCGGCAGGTCATCGAGTGGTTGACCAGTCTCTCGCTAGATCATGGCAGTCAGTTTTCGGCTTTCTCTACTGAGGCGCTCGCCTGGCCGAACCGGGGCACAATCACAATAGTTCTCCTGGTGCCGCCTTAGCCAATAGAGCGGAATGTAAGGCAGCAAAACACAGGAGCCGGGCAAACCCAACATTTGACCAAAGACATGATTCGGACCTGATGCATATAAGGCCAAACTCGCCACGCCGAACACTCCCTAAGGTATTCGGTCTTTATGAAGACGGGCCGAACAAAAGCCCTTGGTAAAAAAGCCCATGGTGTCCAGGTACGTGCAAAATTCTGGCGTGGCCACATGCCAAGACGCCAGCCTCCTCCTCGGTGATAGCAAAAACCAGGGGATGTTATCAACAAGAGACAGTAAAAAACGTTTACGCAGGGTCTTAATTTGAAAAGAATCCTTGAAACGGGTCCCTGCTGCACGTCTGCGCCTGTGTCTCTGTTGTGTCGTATCCTGGACGGGTGTAGCACGGTGTTCATCTGCAAAAGAGAGGAACTTAGTGTTGGAAATATGCCCTAGAGGCAATAATAAAAGCATTATTATTATATTTCCTTGTTCATGATAATTGTCTTTATTCATGCTATAATTGTGTTATCTGGAAATCGTAATACATGTGTGAATAACAGACATCAACATGTCCCTAGTAAGCCTCTAGTTGACTAGCTCGTTGATCAACAGATAGTCATGATTTCCTGACTATGGACACTGGATGTCATTGATAACGAGATCACATCATTAGGAGAATGATGTGATGGACAAGACCCAATCCTAAACATAGCACAAGATCGTATAGTTCGTTTGCTAAAGTTTTCTAATGTCAAGTATCTTTTCCTTAGACCATGAGATCGTGTAACTCCCGGATACTGTAGGAGTGCTTTGGGTATGCCAAACGTCACAACGTAACTGGGTGACTATAAAGGTAGACTACGGGTATCTCCGAAAGTGTCTGTTGGGTGACATGGATCAAGACTGGGATTTGTCACTCCGTATGACGGAGAGGTATCACTGGGCCCACTCGGTAATGCATCATCATAATGAGCTCAGAGTGACCAAGTGTCTGGTCACGGGATCATGCATTACGGTACGAGTAAAGTGACTTGCCGGTAACGAGATTGAACGAGGTATTGGGATACCGACGATCGAATCTCGGGCAAGTAACATATCGATGGACAAAGGGAATAGCGTACGGGGTTGATTGAATCCTCGACATCGTGGTTCATCCGATGAGATCATCGTGGAGCATGTGGGAGCCAACATGGGTATCCAGATCCCGCTGTTGGTTATTGACCGGAGAGTCGTCTCGGTCATGTCTGCTTGTCTCCCGAACCCGTAGGGTCTACACACTTAAGGTTCGGTTACGCTAGGGTTGTAGGGATATGTATATGCAGTAACCCGAATGTTGTTCGGAGTCCCGGATGAGATCCCGGATGTCACGAGGAGTTCCGGAATGGTCCGGAGGTAAAGATTTATATATGGGAAGTCCTGTTTCGGGCATCGGGACAAGTTTCGGGGTTATCGGTATTGTACCGGGACCACCGGAAGGGTCCCGGGGGTCCACCGGGTGGGTCCACCTGCCCCGGGGGGCCACATGGGCTGTAAGGGGGTGCGCCTTGGCCTAATGGGCCAAGGGCACCAGCCCCACATAGGCCCATGCGCCTAGGGTTTAAGGGGGCAAGAGTCCTAGGAGGGTAAGGCACCTCCTAGGTGCCTTGGGGGGAGGGAAAACCCCCCTTGGCCGCCGCACCCCCTAGGAGATTGGATCTCCTAGGGCCGGCCACCCCCCCTTGGCACCCCTATATATAGTGGGGGAGAGGAGGGACTTCACACCTGAACGCCCTGGCCTTTGGTTGCCTTCTTCTCCCTCCTCAACACCTCCTCCACCTCCATAGTGCTTAGCGAAGCTCTACCGGAGTACTGCAGCTCCATCAACACCACGCCGTCGTGCTGCTGCTGGTGCCATCTCCCTCAACCTCTCCTCCCTCCCTTGCTGGATCAAGAAGAGGAGACGTGGCTGTTCCGTACGTGTGTTGAACACGGAGGTGCCGTCCGTTCGGCGCTGGTCATCGGTGATTTGGATCACGTCGAGTACGACTACATCATCACCGTTCTTTTGAACGCTTCCGCTCGCGATCTACAAAGGTATGTAGATGCATCTAATCACTCGTTGCTAGATGAACTCCTAGATGATCTTGGTGAAACGAGTAGGAAATTTTTTGTTTTCTGCAACGTTCCCCAACAGTGGCATCATGAGCCAGGTCTATGCGTAGTTCTTCTTGCGCGAGTAGAACACAATATGTTGTGGGCGTAGATTTGTCAACTTTCTTGCCGTTACTAGTCCTTTCTTGCTTCAGCGGTATTGTGGGATGAAGCGGCCCGGACCAACCTTACACGTACGCTTACGTGAGACCGGTTCCACCGACTAACATGCACTAGTTGCATAAGGTGGCTGGCGGGTGTCTGTCTCTCCTACTTTAGTTGGAGCGGAATCGATGAACAGGGTCCTTATGAAGGGTAAATAGAAGTTGACAAATCACGTTGTGGCTTTAACGTAGGTAAGAAAACGTTCTTGCTAGAACCCTAATTCAGCCACGTAAAAAACTTGCAACAACAATTAGAGGACGTCTAACTTGTTTTTGCAGCAAGTGGTTTGTGATATGATATGGCCAAAGTTGTGATGAATGATGAATGATCTATATGTGATGTATGAGATGTTCATGCTATTGTAATAGGAATCACGACTTGCATGTCGATGAGTATGACAACCGGCAGGAGCCATAGGAGTTGTCTTTATTCTTTTATATGACCTGCGTGTCATCAAGAAATGCCATGTAATTACTTTACTTTATTGCTAAACGCGTTAGCCATAGTAGTAGAAGTAATAGTTGGCGAGCAACTTCATGGAGACACGATGATGGAGATCATGATGATGGAGATCATGGTGTCAAGCCGGTGACAAGATGATCATGGAGCCCCAAGATGGAGATCAAAGGAGCTATGTGATATTGGCCATATCATGTCACGTTTATTATTTGATTGCATGTGATGTTTATCATGTTTTGCATCTTGTTTACTTAGAACGACGGTAGTAAATAAGATGATCCCTCACAATAAATTCAAGAAGTGTTCCCCCTAACTGTGCACCGTTGCGACAGTTCGCTATTTCAAAACACCACGTGATGATCGGGTGTTTTATTCAGACGTTCACATACAACGGGTGTAAGACAGATTTACACATGCAAACACTTAGGTTGACTTGACGAGCCTAGCATGTACAGACATGGCCTCGGAACACAGAAGACCGAAAGGTCGAGCATGAGTCGTATAGAAGATACGATCAACATGAAGATGTTCACCGATGTTGACTAGTCCGTCTCACGTGATGATCGGACACAGTCTAGTTTAACTCGGATCATGTAATACTTAGATGACTAGAGGGATGTCTAATCTAAGTGGGAGTTCACTAATAATTTGATTAGTTGAACTTAATTGTCATGAACTTAGTCTAAAAATCTTTGCAATATGTCTTGTAGATCAAATGGCCAACGTAGTCCTCAACTTCAACGCGTTCCTAGAGAAAACTAAGCTGAAAGACGATGGCAGCAACTATACGGACTGGGTCCGGAACCTGAGGATCATCCTCATAGCTGCCAAGAAAGATTATGTCCTACAAGCACCGCTTGGTGACGCACCCGTTCTCCCTGCAGAACAAGATGTTATGAACGCTTGGCAGGCACGATTCGATGACTACTCCCTCGTTCAGTGCGGCATGCTTTACAGCCTAGAGCCGGGGCTCCAAAAGCGTTTTGAGAGACATGGAGCATATGAGATGTTCGAAGAGCTGAAAATGGTTTTCCAAGCTCATGCCCGGGTCGAGAGATATGAAGTCTCCGACAAATTCTTCAGTTGTAAGATGGAGGAAAACAGTTCTGTCAGTGAGCACATACTCACTATGTCTGGGTTGCATAACCGCTTGACTCAGCTAGGAGTTAATCTCCCGGATGATGCGGTCATTGACAGAATCCTCCAGTCGCTTCCACCAAGCTACAAGAGCTTTGTGATGAACTTCAATATGCAGGGGATGTAAAAGACCATTCCTGAAGTATTTGCTATGCTGAAATCAGCGGAGGTAGAAGTCAGGAAGGAACATCAAGTGTTGATGATCAATAAAACCACTAAGTTCAAGAAAGGCAAGGGTAAAAAGAGCTTCAAGAAGGACGGCAAGGAGGTTGCCGCGCCCGGCAAGCAAGCTGCCGGGAAGAAGCCAAAGAATGGACCCAAGCCCGAGACTGAGTGCTTTTATTGCAAGGGAAGCGGTCACTGGAAGCGGAACTGCCCTAAGTACTTAGCGGATAAGAAGGCCGGCAAAACAAAAGGTATATGTGATATACATGTAATGGATGTGTACCTTACTAGTGCCCGCAGTGGCTCCTGGGTATTTGATACCGGTGCAGTTGCTCACATTTGTAACTCAAAGCAGGGGCTGCAGAATAAGCGGAAACTGGCAAAGGACAAGGTGACGATGCGCGTCGGGAATGGTTCCAAGGTCAATGTGATCGCCGTCGGCACGCTACCTCTGCATCTCCCTTCGGGATTAGTTTTAAACCTTAATAATTGTTATTTAGTGCCAGCTTTGAGCATGAACATTGTATCGGGATCTCATTTAATTCGAGATGGCTACTCTTTTAAATCTGAGAATAATGGTTGTTCCATTTTTATGAGAGATATGTTTTATGGTCATGCTCCTATGGTGAATGGTTTATTCTTTATGAATCTCGAACGTGATGCTACACATGTTCATAATGTGAGTACCAAAAGAAGTAAGGTTGATAATGATAGTCCCACATACTTGTGGCACTGCCGCCTTGGTCACATAGGTGTTAAACGCATGAAGAAGCTCCATGCTGATGGACTTTTAGAGTCTCTTGATTATGAATCATTTGACACGTGCGAACCATGCCTTATGGGTAAAATGACCAAGACTCCGTTCTCAGGAACAATGGAGCGAGCAACCGACTTATTGGAAATCATACATACCGATGTGTGCGGTCCAATGAGTGTTGAGGCTCGCGGTGGCTATCGTTATGTTCTCACCCTCACTGATGATTTAAGTAGGTATGGGTATATCTACTTAATGAAACACAAGTCCGAAACCTTTGAAAAGTTCAAGGAATTTCAGAGTGAGGTTGAAAATCAACGTGACAGGAAAATCAAGTTTCTGCGATCAGATCGTGGAGGAGAATACTTGAGTCACGAGTTTGGCACACACTTAAGAAAATGTGGAATAGTTTCACAACTCACGCCGCCTGGAACACCTCAGCGTAATGGTGTGTCCGAACGTCGTAATCGCACTCTATTAGATATGGTGCGATCTATGATGTCTCTTACCGATTTACCGCTTTCCTTTTGGGGCTATGCTTTAGAGACTGCCGCATTCACTTTAAATAGGGCTCCGTCGAAATCCGTTGAGACGACACCGTATGAATTATGGTTTGGGAAGAAACCTAAGCTGTCGTTTCTAAAAGTTTGGGGATGCGATGCTTATGTCAAGAAACTTCAACCTGAAAAGCTCGAACCCAAATCGGAAAAATGCGTCTTCATAGGGTACCCAAAAGAAACTATTGGGTACACCTTCTACCTCAGATCCGAAGGCAAGATCTTTGTTGCCAAGAATGGGTCCTTTCTGGAGAAAGAGTTTCTCTCGAAAGAAGTAAGTGGAGCTTGATGAAGTATTGCCTCTTGAACTGGAAAATGGCGCAACTCAAGAAAATGTTCCTGAGGTGCCAGCACCGACTAGAGAGGAAGTTAATGATAATGATCAAGATACTTCTGATCAAGCTCCTACTGAAATTCGAAGGTCCACAAGGACACGTTCCGCACCAGAGTGGTACGGCAACCCTGTCTTGGAAATCATGTTGTTAGACAACGGTGAACCTTCGAACTATGAAGAAGCGATGGCGGGACCGGATTCTGACAAATGGCTAGAAGCCATGAAATCCGAGATAGGATCCATGTATGAAAACGAAGTATGGACTTTGACTGACTTGCCCATTGAACGGCGAGCCATAGAAAATAAATGGATCTTTAAGAAGAAGACAGACGCGGATGGTAATGTGACCATCTATAAAGCTCGGCTTGTCGCTAAGGGTTATCGACAAGTTCAAGGGGTTGACTACGATGAGACTTTCTCACCGGTAGCGAAGCTGAAGTCCGTCCGAATCATGTTAGCAATTGCCGCATTCTATGATTATGAAATATGGCAAATGGACGTCAAAACGGCATTCCTTAATGGTTTCCTTAAGGAAGAATTGTATATGATGCAGCCGGAAGGTTTTGTCGATCCTAAGAATGCTGACAAAGTGTGCAAGCTCCAACGCTCGATTTATGGGCTGGTGCAAGCATCTCGGAGTTGGAACATTCGCTTTGATGAGATGATCAAAGCGTTTGGGTTTACACAGACTTATGGAGAAGCCTGCGTTTACAAGAAAGTGAGTGGGAGATCTGTAGCATTTCTCATATTATATGTAGATGACATACTTTTGATGGGAAATGATATAGAACTCTTGGACAGCATCAAGGCCTACTTGAATAAAAGTTTTTCAATGAAGGACCTTGGAGAAGCTGCTTATATATTAGGCATCAAAATCTATAGAGATAGATCAAGACGCCTCATAGGTCTTTCACAAAGCACATACCTTGATAAGATATTGAAGAAGTTCAATATGGATCAATCCAAGAAAGGGTTCTTGCCTGTGTTACAAGGTGTGAAATTGAGCTCAGCTCAATGTCCGACCACGGCAGAAGATATAGAAGAGATGAGCGTCATCCCCTATGCCTCAGCCATAGGTTCTATTATGTATGCCATGCTGTGTACCAGACCTGATGTTAACCTTGCCGTTAGTTTGGTAGGAAGGTACCAAAGTAATCCCGGCAAGGAACACTGGACAGCGGTCAAGAATATCCTGAAGTACCTGAAAAGGACTAAGGAAATGTTTCTCGTTTATGGAGGTGACGAAGAGCTCGTCGTAAAGGGTTACGTCGACGCTAGCTTCGACACAGATCTGGATGACTCTAAGTCACAAACCGGATACGTGTATATTTTGAATGGTGGGGCAGTAAGCTGGTGCAGTTGCAAGCAAAGCGTCGTGGCGGGATCTACATGTGAAGCGGAGTACATGGCAGCCTCGGAGGCAGCACATGAAGCAATATGGGTGAAGGAGTTCATCACCGACCTAGGAGTCATACCCAATGCGTCGGGGCCGATCAAGCTCTTCTGTGACAACACTGGAGCTATTGCACTTGCCAAGGAGCCCAGGTTTCACAAGAATACAAGGCACATCAAGCGTCGCTTCAACTCCATTCGTGAAAATGTTCAAGATGGAGACATAGAGATTTGTAAAGTACATACGGACCTGAATGTAGCAGATCCGTTGACTAAACCTCTCCCTAGAGCAAAACATGATCAACACCAGAATTCCATGGGTGTTCGATTCATCACAATGTAACTAGATTATTGACTCTAGTGCAAGTGGGAGACTGTTGGAAATATGCCCTAGAGGCAATAATAAAAGCATTATTATTATATTTCCTTGTTCATGATAATTGTCTTTATTCATGCTATAATTGTGTTATCTGGAAATCGTAATACATGTGTGAATAACAGACATCAACATGTCCCTAGTAAGCCTCTAGTTGACTAGCTCGTTGATCAACAGATAGTCATGATTTCCTGACTATGGACACTGGATGTCATTGATAACGAGATCACATCATTAGGAGAATGATGTGATGGACAAGACCCAATCCTAAACATAGCACAAGATCGTATAGTTCGTTTGCTAAAGTTTTCTAATGTCAAGTATCTTTTCCTTAGACCATGAGATCGTGTAACTCCCGGATACTGTAGGAGTGCTTTGGGTATGCCAAACGTCACAACGTAACTGGGTGACTATAAAGGTAGACTACGGGTATCTCCGAAAGTGTCTGTTGGGTGACATGGATCAAGACTGGGATTTGTCACTCCGTATGACGGAGAGGTATCACTGGGCCCACTCGGTAATGCATCATCATAATGAGCTCAGAGTGACCAAGTGTCTGGTCACGGGATCATGCATTACGTACGAGTAAAGTGACTTGCCGGTAACGAGATTGAACGAGGTATTGGGATACGGACGATCGAATCTCGGGCAAGTAACATATCGATAGACAAAGGGAATAGCGTACGGGGTTGATTGAATCCTCGACATCGTGGTTCATCCGATGAGATCATCATGGAGCATGTGGGAGCCAACATGGGTATCCAGATCCCGCTGTTGGTTATTGACCGGAGAGTCGTCTCGGTCATGTCTGCTTGTCTCCCGAACCCGTAGGGTCTACACACTTAAGGTTCGGTTACGCTAGGGTTGTAGGGATATGTATATGCAGTAACCCGAATGTTGTTCGGAGTCCCGGATGAGACCCCGGACGTCACGAGGAGTTCCGGAATGGTCCGGAGGTAAAGATTTATATATGGGAAGTCCTGTTTCGGGCATCGGGACAAGTTTCGGGGTTATCGGTATTGTACCGGGACCACCGGAAGGGTCCCGGGGGTCCACCGGGTGGGTCCACCTGCCCCGGGGGGCCACATGGGCTGTAAGGGGGTGCGCCTTGGCCTAATGGGCCAAGGGCACCAGCCCCACATAGGCCCATGCGCCTAGGGTTTAAGGGGGCAAGAGTCCTAGGAGGGTAAGGCACCTCCTAGGTGCCTTGGGGGGAGGGAAAACCCCCCTTGGCCGCCGCACCCCCTAGGAGATTGGATCTCCTAGGGCCGGCCACCCCCCCTTGGCACCCCTATATATAGTGGGGGAGAGGAGGGACTTCACACCTGAACGCCCTGGCCTTTGGTTGCCTTCTTCTCCCTCCTCAACACCTCCTCCACCTCCATAGTGCTTAGCGAAGCTCTGCCGGAGTACTGCTGCTCCATCAACACCACGCCGTCGTGCTACTGCTGGTGCCATATCCCTCAACCTCTCCTCCCTCCCTTGCTGGATCAAGAAGAGGAGACGTGGCTGTTCCGTGCGTGTGTTGAACGCGGAGGTGCCGTCCGTTCGGCGCTGGTCATCGGTGATTTGGATCACGTCGAGTACGACTACATCATCACCGTTCTTTTGAACGCTTCCGCTCGCGATCTACAAAGGTATGTAGATGCATCTAATCACTCGTTGCTAGATGAACTCCTAGATGATCTTGGTGAAACGAGTAGGAAAATTTTTGTTTTCTGCAACGTTCCCCAACACTTAGTGTAAAATCAATCATGCAAGATATCTATGTTAAAATAAACAAAGCATAATACAAAAACATGGGTATGATTGAGCTTTATTGTCGCGCGGAGCCCCTTGTGCAGGGTTATGCGGCTATGAAGCCTTTGCATGTTTACGCCGGATTCGTTGAGCCATGTCCGGGGTCATTAACGACCTATGTAGGTGCTCTGAGTAGTAAAGCTGGGTAAGTGTGCGGCTGTCAAGGCAGCTGCACCATCCTATGTGCTCGGGGAACACTTGATATTTCCCTTTAATGAGATGATGCCTCGTGGACCGGGCTTTTTGAGTGTAAGGGATGCATAATGCGGTATTGCGTTAAAGCGAGCGAAAGCTTCGCATCCCAGTAGCGCTTGATAGCGACTTATGAATGGGGCGATGTGGAAGGTTAGCATTTCGCTTCGGAAGTTGTCGGGGGAGCCGAACATAACTTCTAACGAGAGGGAACCCATACAATGGGTATCTGGGCCTGGCGTGACCCCTTTAAAGGAAGTGTTGCCATGGCGGATTATTGCTGTGTTTAACCCCATCTTGCGGATTGTGTCCTGATATAGTAAGTTTAGGTCACTGTCGCCATCCATGAGGACTTGTGTAAAGTGGAGTCCCTCAATTATCGGATCTAAGACCAAGGCAGTCCGACCTGCGTTCCGGATACCTCTAGAGTAATCCTGATGGTCAAAGGTGATTGGTTGTAACAACCAGTGGCTGGATTCCTCTGGGACAGGCCGTATGGCGCGTATCTCTGTAGGCGCCAATCTGTTTTTTCCTTTTGTCACATGAAGTGAATTTACTGTTTTGACTTCTTGTGGGAACTTCTTTTGTTCTCCGGTGTTCTGCTTATGGGATTCGCCGTCATCCTCGCTTAGTATGTCAAGCCCCTTGTGTTCGGCGTTGAGTTTGCCGGATTGCTTGAAGACCCAACAATCTCTGTGGGTATGGTTTGCCGGCCTCCCGGGGGTACTGTGGATTTGACATATTTTGTCCAAGATTTTGTTGAGGTTATATGGCTCGTCACTGTCATCTTTGGGAGGCGGCTTTTTCCGATTTTGCCGAGAGCTTTTGAATCCGGCGTTGACTGTCGTGCTCTTCGGGCTGTTATCCTTGATCCGGCGCTGTTCCTTGCTACGGCGCGGTTTCCCGTTTCCATCTCTGAGTTCGGATGTACTTGGGTAACTGGTGCTGCTCCTTGCCAACCAGCTATCCTCTCCTGCGCAAAAGCGGGTCATGAGGCTTGTCAATGCGGCCATTGTTCTTGGCTTTTCTTGGCCGAGGTGTCTGGCGATCCATTCGTCTCGGACGCTATGTTTGAAAGCTGCTAGGGCTTCGGTGTCCGAACAATCGACTATCTGATTCTTTTTAGTAAGAAATCTGTTCCAGAGTTTCCGGGCTGACTCTCCGGGTTGTTGAGTTATATGACTTAGATCGTCTGCATCCGGAGGTCGGACATAGGTCCCTTGAAAATTTGCCCGAAAAGCATCCTCGAGCTCTTCCCAACTTCCTATGGTGTTTTTGGGAAGGCGTTTAAGCCAATACTGGGCTGGCCCTTTGAGCTTGAGGGGTAAATATTTTATGGCGTGGAGGTCATCTCCTCTAGCCATGTGTATGTGGAGGATATAATCCTCAACCCAGACTCCAGGGTCTGTTGTTCCGTCGTATGCCTCTATGCTTACGGGCTTGAATCCCGCTGGAAATTCATGGTCCAGCACCTCGTCGATGAAACATAGGGGATGTGCGGCGCCCCTGTACTTGGGTGTGCCGCGATGTTCGGATATTTGTTGCGTTGCATTGCTTACTAGAGCTTGCTTTCTTGGCCCGTAGATGGATCTGGTTGGACCATCTTTTTGATGCGAATCCTTGGGCGGATAGCCTGCCAGATTGAGTGTGGCGCCCTATGTCGCTCAATGTCGATTGTGGGGTCGTCTATCCAACCTGGTGGCTTCCTTGTTTTTTGACTGTGGGGGCTCTAAGGCCTCCTCATCAAATTCTGGTAGTAATTTTCGCTTCGGATAGCTCTTTGTGTGGTGACTGTCGCCGTACTTGTGTGCGGTGTTGAGTACTTTGCCCCATCTGATTCTGAGTGCATCTTCCGCTATTTTGAGCTTCCGCTTCCGCTTTTTCACGCTACGCGTGGTGGCGACGAGCCTTTGGTGGAGGTTCTTCTGCTCCAGCAACTTGTCTGACGTGAGGTCGTCCGGACTATTATCTTCGTCGGGGACGGGTTGTTTGGTTTGTTTATCCAAGTTGCCCTGTTTGGATGGTTGCTCGATGGCATGTTCGTCGTCCGCCAGTTCGCCCTGCTCTACGGCTGGGTCTCTGTCGAGGTGGGGTTTGGCGCGGCGCTTATGCCGCCGCTTTGATTGCTTTTCGAGGGAATGATCCCTTGTTGCGCCCTTTTGATCCTCGTCGTTGTTTCTTTTAGGTGTGTCCACCATGCATACATCGTGTGATGAGGTGTTTGTCCAGTGCCCTATAGGCGTTGGTTCTCGTTTGTCTCCTTCATCGGCGTCCATACCGTCGATGTCTTCGGAGTCGAAGTCGAGCCTGTCGGTTAAATCATCGACAGTGGCTACGAAGTGGGTGGTGAGTGGGTTTCGAATTTCTTCGTCGTCCGCGCCCCAACCTTGCTGACCATAGTCCGGCCAGGGCTCTCCTGACAAAGAGAGGGACTTTAGTGAATTCAGGATGTCGCCAAAGGGCGAGTGCTGAAAGACGTCCGCGGCGGTGAACTCTATGATCGGAGCCCAATTGGGTTCGATCGGAAGGGGTGTGGAAGATTCGGAGTCCGGAAAGGAGTCCGGCACCTTGGAGTCACAGGCCTCACAAAGGACTAGGCTAGTATTCGGCTCGATCGCCGTAGAGATTGCAGCTCCCGGGGCGGCGTCCAACCGTCCGTCCCTGACTGGCGCGGTCGGCTCCGAGCTAAGGGTCAGAGTGGACACCTGAGCGGCGCTCTGGGCGCTGTCCGGTGGCAGAGCTAGATCATGCCCATTGTGACAGTGCGGGCGCTCGGCCGTGGCTCGAATCCGTCAAAGATCAAGTCCCCGCGGATGTCATCCATGTAGTTTAAACTTCCAAATCTGACCTGATGGACAGGGGCGTAGCTTTCAATCTGCTCCAGATGGCCAAGCGAATTGGCCCGCAGTGCGAAGCCGCCGAACACGAAGATCTGTCCGGGGAGAAAAGTCTTACCCTGGACCGCGTCGTGGTTGATGATCAAAGAAGCCATCGGGCCTAAAGGTGATGACATAGAGGATCTCTCAATGAAAGCACCAATGTCGGTGTCAAAACCGGCGGATCTTGGGTAGGGGGTCCCGAACTGTGCGTCTAGGCGGATGGTAACAGGAGGCAAGGGGCACGATGTTTTTACCCAGGTTCGGGCCCTCTCGATGGAGGTAAAACCCTACTCCTGCTTGATTAATATTGATGATGTGGGTAGTACAAGAGTTGATCTACCACGAGATCAGAGAGGCTAAACCCTAGAAGCTAGCCTATGGTATGATTGTTGTTCGTCCTACGGACTAAAACCCTCCGGTTTATATAGACACCGGAGAGGGCTAGGGTTACACAGAGTCGGTTACAATGGGAGGAGATCTTCATATCGCGTCGCCAAGCTTGCCTTCCACGCCAAGGAAAGTCCTATCCGGACACGGGACGAAGTCTTCAATCTTGTATCTTCATAGTCCGGGAGTCCGGCCATCCGTACACCCCCTAATCCAGGACTCCCTCAGTCAGCCCCTCCCCTCCTCTCCTCCTTTATATACTGAGGCAAGGGGCACCCCATAGACACAACAATTGATCATTGATCTCTTAGCTGTGTACGGTGCCCCCCTCCACCATATTCCACCTCGGTAATATAGTAGCAGTGCTTAGGCGAAGCCCTGCGTCGGTAGCATCGTCAACACCGTCATCACACTATCATGCTGACGGAACTCTCCCGCAAAGCTTTGTTAGATCGGAGTTTGTGGGACGTCATCGAGCTGAACGTGTGCTGAACTCGGAGGTGCCGTACGTTCGGTACTTGGATTGGTCGGATCGTGAAGACGTATGACTACATCAACTGCGTTGTGCTAACGCTTCCGCTTTCGGTCTACGAGGGTACGTGGACAATACTCTCCCCTCTCGTTTGCTATGCATCACCATGATCTTGCCTGTGCATAGGTTTTTTTTTTTGAAATTACTACGTTCCCAAAGAATTGTATCAGAGCCAGGTTTATGCGTAGATGTTATATGCACGAGTAGAACACAAGTGAGTTCTGGGTGATACAAGTTATACTGCTTACCAGCATGTCATACTTTGGTTCGGCGGTATTGTTGGATGAAGTGGCCCGGACCGACATTACGCGTACGCCTACGCGAGACTGGTTCTACCGACGTGCTTTGCACACAGGTGGCTGGCGGGTGTCAGTTTCTCCAACTTTAGTTGAACCGAGTGTGGCTACGCCCGGTCCTTGAGAAGGTTAAAACAACACTAACTTGACGAACTATCATTGTGGTTTTGATGCGTAGGTAAGAACGGTTCTTGCTCAGCCCGTAGCAGCCACGTAAAACTTGTAACAACAAAGTAGAGGACGTCTAACTTGTTTTTGCAGGGCATGTTGTGATGTGATATGGTCAAGACGTGATGAGATATACGTTCTTGTATGAGATGATCATGTTTTGTTGAAGTTATCAGCAACTGGCAGAAACCTTATGGTTGTCTCTTTATTGCATAAGATACAAGTGCCAAATAATTGCTTACTTTATTGCTATGCGATAGCAATAGTTGCAAGAGCAATAGTTGGCGAGACGACCATGTGATGACACATTGATAGATATCAAGATGATGGAGATCATGGTGTCATGCCGGTGACGACGGAGATCATGACGATGCTTTGGAGATGGAGATCGAAGGCACAAGATGATGATGGCCATATCATGTCACATATTTTGATTACATGTGATGTTTATATTTTATACATCTTATTTTGCTTAGTTCGATGGTAGCTTTATAAGATGATCTCTCACTTAAATGTCAAGGTACAAGTGTTCTCCCTGAGTATGCACGGTTGCCAAAGTTTGTCGTGCCGAGACACCACGTGATGATCGGGTGTGATAAGCTCTATGTTCATCTACAACGGGTGCAAGCCAGTTTTGCACACGCATAATACTTGGGTTGAACTTGACGAGCCTACCATATGCAGATATGGCCTCCAAACACTGGAGACCAAAAGGTCGAGCGTGAATCATATAGTAGATATGATCAACATGATGATGTTCACCATTGAAAACTAATCCATCTCACGTGATGATCGGACATGGTTTAGTTGATTTGGATCACGTGATCACTTAGATGATTAGACGGATGTCTATCTAAGTGGGAGTTCTTGAGTAATATGATTAATTGAACTTTAATTTGTCATGAATTTAGTCCTGATAGTATTTTGCAAATAATGTTGTACATCAATAGCTCGCGTTGTTGATTCCCTATGTTTTATATGTGTTGCTAGAGATAACTAAGTTGAAAGATGATAGTAGCAATGATACGGACTGGGTCCATGATCTGAGGTTTATCCTCATTGTTGCACAGAAGAATTATGTCCTTGATGCACCACTAGGTGACAAACCTATTACAGGAGCAGATGCAAATGTTATGAATGTTTGGCTAGCTCAAAATGATGACTACTTGATAGTTTAGTGCACCATGCTTAACGGCTTAGAATCAAGACTTCAAAGACGTTTTGAACGTCATGGACCATATGAGATGTTCGAGGAGTTGAAGTTAATGTTTCAAGAAAATACCCGAGTTGAGAGATATGAAGTCTCTAACAAGTTCTATAGCTAAAAGATGGAGGAGAATAGCTCAAGCAGTGAGCATGTGCTCAAATTGTCTGGGTACTACAATCGTTGAATCAAGTGGGAGTTAACCTTCCAGATAAGATAGTGATTGACAGAGTTCTCTAGTCACCATCACCAAGTTACTGGAACCTCGTGATGAACTATAGTATGCAAGGGATGATGAAAACGATTCCCGAGCTCTTCATGATGCTGAAATCAAGGAAGGTAGAAATCAAGAAAGAGCATCAAGTGTTGATGATTGACAAGAACACTAGTTTCAAGAAAAGGGCAAAGGGAAAGAAATGAAACTTCAAGTAGAATGGCAAGCAAGTTGTCACTCCCGCGAAGAAGCCCAAAGCTGGACCAAAGCCTGAAAATGAGTGCTTCTACTGCAAAGGAAATGGTCACTGGAAGTGGAAAGGCCCTGAATATTTGGTAGATAAGAAGGATGGCAAAGTGAACAAGGGTATATTTGATATACAGGTTATTGATGTGTACCTTACTAGTGTTTATAGTAACCCCTGGGTATTTGATACTTTTTCGGTTGCTAAGATTAGTAACTCGAAACAGGAGTTATAGAATAAACAGAGACTAGTTGAGGGTGAAGTGATGATGTGTGTTGGAAGTGGTTCCAAGATTGATATGATCATCATCGCACACTCCCTATATTTTCGAGATTAGTGTTGAACCTAAATAAATGTTATTTGGTGTTTGCGTGAGCATAAATATGATTAGATCATGTTTATTGCGATACGATTATTCATCTAAGACAGAGAATAAATTGTCATTCTGTTTACATAAATAAAACCTTCTATGGTCATACACCCAATGTTGATGGTTTATTGAATCTTGATCATAGTGATACACATATTCATAATATTGATGCCAAAAGATGCAAAGTTGATAATGATAGTGCAACATATTTGTGGCACTGCCGTTTGGGTCATACCCGTGTAAAGCGCATGAAGAAAATCCGTAAAGATGGACTTTTGGAATCTCTTGATTATGAATCATTTGATGCTTGCGAACCGTGCCTTATGGGCAAGATGACTAAAACTCCGTTCTCCGAAACAATGGAACGAGCTACTGACTTATTGGAAATAATACATACCAATGTATGCGATCCAATGAGTGTTGATGCTCGTGGCGAGTATCGTTATTTTCTGACCTTCACAGATGATTTGAGCAGATATGGGTATATCTACTTAATGAAACAGAAGTCTGAAACATTGAAAAGTTCAAAGAATTTCAGAGTGAAGTGGGGAATCATCGTAACAAGAAAATAAAGTTTCTACGATCTGATCGTGGAGGAGAATATTTGAGTTATGAGTTTAACCTTCATATAAAACAATGTGGAATAGTTTCACAGTTCACGCCACCTGGAACACCACAGCGTTATGGTGTATCCGAACGTCGTAACCACACTTTATTGGATATGGTGCGGTCTATGATGTCTCTTATCGGTTTACCACTATCATTTCGGGGTTATGCATTAGAGACATCTGCATTCACGTTAATAAATAGGCATCATCTAAATCCGTTGAGACGACACCGTATGAACTATGGTTTAGCAATAAACCTAAGATGTCGTTTCTTAAAGTTTGGAGTTGCAATGCTTATGTGAAAAAGTTTCAACCTGATAAGCTCGAACCCAAATCAGAGAAATGTGTCTTCATAGGATACCCAAAGGAGATTGTTGGGTACACCTTCTAATCACAGATCCGAAGGCAAAATATTCGTTGCTAAGAATGGATCCTTTCTAGAGAAGGAGTTTCTCTCGAAAGAAGTGAGTGGGAGGAAAGTGGAGCTTGATAAGGTAATTGTACCTTCTCCCGAATTGGAAAGTAGTTCATCACAGAAATCAGTTCTAGTGATTGCTACACCAATTAGTGAGGAAACTAATGATTATGATCATGAAACTTCAAATCAAGTTACTACAGAACCTCGTAGGTCTTCCAGAGTACGGTGCACACCAGAGTGGTATGGTAATCCTGTTCTGGAAGTCATGTTACTAGACCATGATGAACCTATGAACTATGAGGAAGCGATGATGAGCCCAGATTCCGCGAAATGGCTTGAGGCCATGAAATCTGAGATGTGATCCATGTATGAGAACAAAGTGTGGACTTTGGTGGACTTGCCTGACAATCGGCAAGCCATATTGTATAAATGGATCTTCAAGAGGAAGACATACGCTGATAGTAGTGTTACTATCTACAAAGCTCGACTTGTCGCAAAAGTTTTCAACAAAGTTCAAGGTGTTGAATACGATGAGATTTTCTCACTCGTATCGATGCTTAAGTCTGTCCGAATCATGTTAGCAATTGCCACATTTTATGAAATTTGGCAAATGGATGTCAAAACTGCATCCCTTAATGGATTTATTAAAGAAGAGTTGTATATGATGCAACCAGAAGGTTTTGTCAATCCTAAAGTTGCTAACAAAGTGTGCAAGCTCCAGTGATCCATCCATGGACTGGTGCAAGCATCTCGGAGTTGGAATATACACTTTGATGAGTTGATCAAAGCATATAGTTTTATACAGACTTGCGGTGAAGCCTGTATTTACAGGAAAGTGAGTGGGAGCACTACAACCTTTCTGATAAGTATATGTGAAAGACATATTGTTGATCAGAAATAATGTAGAATTTTCTGGAAAGCATAAAGGAGTGTTTGAAAGGAGTTTTTGAAAGAAAGACCTCGGTAAAACTGCTTACACATTGAGCATCAAGATCTATAGAGATAGATCAAGACGCTTGATAATATTTTTTTCAATGATTACATACCTTGATAAGATTTTGAATTAGTTCAAAATGGAACAGTCAAAGAAGGAGTTCTTGCCTTTGTTGCAAAGTGTGAAGTTGAGTAAGACTCAAAGCCCGACCACGGCAGAAAATAGAAAGAGAATGAAAGTCATTCCCTATGCCATAGTCATAGGTTCTATAAAGTATGCTTTGCTATGTACCAGACCTATTGTATACCTTGCTCTGAATTTGGCAAGGAGTACAATTTTGATCCAGGAGTAGATCACTGGACAGTGGTGAAGAATATCCTTAGTGAGGACTAAGGAAATATTTCTCGATTATGGAGGTGATAAAAGAGCCCATCGTAAAGAGTTACATCGGTGCAAGCTTTTACACCGATCCAGATGACTCTAAGTCTCAATCTGGATACATATTGAAAGTGGGAGCAATTAGCTAGAGTAGCTCCGTGCAGAGCATTGTAGACATAGAATATTCAAAAAATACATACGGCTCTGAATGTGACAGACCCCTTGACTAAACTTCTCTCATGAGGAAAACATGATCATACCTTAGTACTCTTTGGGTGTTAATCACATAGCGATGTGAACTAGATTATTGACTCTAGTAAACCCTTCGGGTGTTGATCACATGACGATGTGAACTATGGATGTTAATCACATACAGATGTGAATATTGGTGTTAAATCACATGGCGATGTGAACTAGATTGTTGACTCTAGTGCAAGTGGGAGACTGAAGGAAATGTGCCCTAGAGGCAATAATAAAGTTATTATTTATTTCCTTATTTCATTATAAATGATTATTATTCATGATAGAATTGTATTAACCGGAAACTTAGTACATGTGTGAAACATAGACAAACATAATGTCACTAGTATGCCTCTACTTGACTAGCTCGTTGAATCAAAGATGGTTAAGTTTCCTAGCCATATACATTAGTTGTCATTTGATTAACGGGATCACATCATTAGAGAATGATGTGATTGACTTGACCCATTTCGTTAGCTTAGCACTTGATCGTTTAGTATGTTGCTATTGCTTTCTTCATGACTTATACATGTTCCTATGACTATGAGATTATGCAACTCCCGAATACCGAAGGAACACTTTGTGTGCTACCAAACGTCACAACATAACTGGGTGATTATAAAGGTGCTCTACAGGTGTCTCCGAAGGTACTTGTTGAGTTGGCGTATTTCGATATTAGGATTTGTCACTCCGATTGTCGGAGAGGTATCTCTGGGCCCTCTCGATAATGAATATCTGTATAAGCCTTGCAAGCAATGTGACTAATGAGTTAGTTGCGGGATGATGCATTACATAACGAGTAAAGAGACTTGCCGGTAACGAGATTGAACTAGGTATTGAGATACCGACGATCGAATCTCGGGCATGTAACATACCGATGACAAAGGGTACAAAGTATGTTGTTATGCGGTTTGACCGATAAAGATCTTCGTAGAATATGTAGGAGCCAATATGAGCATACAGGTTCCGCTATTGGTTATTGACCGGAAACGTGTCTCGGTCATGTCTACGTAGTTCTCGAACCCGTAGGGTCCGCACGCTTAAAGTTCGGTGATGATTATATTATGAGTTACGTGTTTTGATGTACGGAAGGTAGTTCGGAGTCCCGGATGACATGACAAGGAGTCTCGAAATGGTTGAGACGTAAAGATCGATATATTGGATGACTATATTCGCACATCAGAAAGGTTCCGAGTGATTCGGGTATTTATCGGTGTACTAGAGAGTTACGGTAATTCGCCGGGGAGTATATGGGCCTTATTGGACTTTAGGGGAAAGAGAGAGGGGATGCTGCGCCCCCCCAAGCCTAGTCCGAATTGGACTAGGGGGGAGGTTTGTGCCCCCTCCTTCCTTCTCTTCTCTTTCCCCTTTCCTTGACTCCCACTCCTACTACATGGAAGGGGGGGAATCCTACTCCCGGTGGGAGTAGGACTCCCCAGGGCGCGTCATAGAGAAGGCCGGACCCTCCCCTCCTCTCCTCCTTTATATACTGAGGCAAGGGGCACCCCATAGACACAACAATTGATCATTGATATGTTAGACGTGTGCGGTGCCCCCCTCCAGCATATTCCACCTCGGTAATATCATAGCAGTGCTTAGGCGAAGCTCTGTGTCGGTAGCATCATCAACACCGTCATCACGCTGTCGTGCTGATGGAACTCTCCCGCAAAGCTCTGCTAGATCGGAGTTTGTGGGACGTCATCGAGCTGAACGTGTGCTGAACTCGGAGGTGCCATACGTTCGGTACTTGGATCGGTCGGATCGTGAAGACGTACGACTACATCAACTGCGTTGTGCTAATGCTTCCGCTTTCGGTCTACAAGGGTACGTGGACAATACTCTCGCCTCTCGTTAATATGCATCACCATGATCTTGCATGTGCGTAGGAATTTTTTGAAATTACTATGTTCCCCAATAGTGATATGGTCAAGCATGATGTGGTATAAATTGTTGTATGAGATGATCATGTTTTGTAACAAAGTTATCGGCAACTGGCAGGAGCCATATGGTTGTCGCTTTATTGTATGCAATGTAATCGACATGTAATTGTTTTACTTTATCACTAAGCGGTAGCGATAGTCGTAGTTACAATAGGTGGCGAAACGCCAACGATGCTATGATGGAGATCAAGGTGTCGCGCCAGTGACGTTGGAGATCATGACGATGCTTCGGTGATGGAGATCATGAGCACAAGATGATGATGGCCATATCATGTCACATATTTTGATTGCATGTGATGTTTATCCTTTACGCATCTTATTTTGCTTAGAACGTCGGTAGCATTATTAGATGATCCCTTAATAAATTTCAAGGTACAAGTGTTCTCCCTAAGTATGCACCATTGCTACAGTTCGTCGTGCCGAGACACCACGTGATGATCGGGTGTGATAAGCTCTACGTTCACATACAACGGGTGCAAGACAATTTTGCACATGCAAAATACTCGAGTTAAACTTGATGAGCCTAGCATATGCAGATATGGCCTCGGAACACTGAGACCGAAAGGTCGAGCGTGAATCATATAGTAGATATGATCAACATAGTGATGTTGACCATTGAAAACTACTCCATCTCATGTGATGATCGGACATGGTTTAGTTGATTTGGATCACGTGATCACTTAGATGATTAGAGGTATGTCTATCTTGTTGGAAATATGCCCTAGAGGTAATAATAAAATGGTTATTATTATATTTCCTTGTTCATGATAATTGTCTATTGTTCATGCTATAATTGTATTGACTGGAAACCGTAATACACGTGTGAATACATAGACCACAACAAGTCCCTAGTGAGCCTCTAGTTGACTAGCTCATTGATCAACAGATGGTCATGGTTTCCTGACTATGGACATTGGATGTCGTTGATAACGGGATCACATCATTAGGAGAATGACGTGATGGACAAGACCCAATCCTAAGCATAGCACAAGATCGTGTAGTTCGTTTGCTAAAGCTTTTCTAATGTCAAGTATCATTTCCTTAGACCATGAGATTGTGCGACTCCCGGATACCGTAGGAGTGCTTTGGGTGTACCAAACGTCACAACGTAACTGGGTGACTATAAAGGTGCTCTACATGTATCTCCGGAAGTGTCTGTTAGGTTGGCACGAATCGAGACTGGGATTTGTCACTCCGTATGACGGAGATGTATCTCTGGGCCCACTCGGTAATGCATCATCATAATGAGCTCAATGTGACTAAGTAGTTAGTCACGGGATCATGCATTATGGAACGAGTAAAGTGACTTGCCGGTAACGAGATTGAACGAGGTATTGGGATACCGATGATCGAATCTCGGGCAAGTAATGTATCGATTGACAAAGGGAATTGTATACGGGATTGCTTGAATCCTCGACATCGTGGTTCATCCGATGAGATCATCGTGGAACATGTGGGAGCCAACATGGGTATCCAGATCCCGCTGTTGGTTATTGGCCAGAGAGCTATCTCGGTCATGTCTGCATGATTCCCGAACCCGTAGGGTCTACACACTTAAGGTTCGATGATGCTAGGGTTATAGGGAAGATTTGTATGTGATTAACGAATGATGTTCGGAATCCCGGATGAGATCCCGGACGTCACGAGGAGTTCCGGAATGGTCTGGAGGTGAAGATATATATGGGAAGTCATCATACGGTCACCAGAAATATTCGGGGGTATATCGGTATTGTATCGGGAACACCGGAGGGGTTCCGGGGGTCCACCGGGAGGGTCCACCTGCCCCGGAGGGCCTTATGGGCTGTAGGTGGAAGGGAACCAGCCCCTAGGTGGGTTGGGCGCCGTCCCCCTAGGGCCTATGAGCCTAGGGTTGGGGGGAACCCTAAAGGGGGCGCCACCCTTGCTTGGGGGGCAAGCCCCCTCCCCCTTGGCCGCCGCCCCCCTCTAGATCTCATCTAGGGGCCGGCCCCCTTCCCCTTCTCCCTATAAATAGAGGGGGGAGGGAGGGCTATAGCACCACATCCAAGGCGCAACCCCTCCCCTCCCCAACACCTCTTCTCCTCCGCGTGAGCTTGGAAAAGCCCTGCCGGAGAACTGCCACTCCATCACCACCATGCCGTCGTGCTACTGCTGGAGCCATCTTCCTCAACCTCTCCCTCCTCCTTGCTAGATCAAGGTGCGGGAGACGTCACTGGGATGCATGTGTGTTGAACGCGGAGGTGCCGTTGTTCGGCACTTAGATCGGAATCCACCATGATCTGAATCGCTACGAGTATGACTCCTTCATTCGCGTGCTTGCAACGCTTGCATCTCACGATCTTCAAGGGTATGAAGATGCACTCCCCTCTCTCTCTCGTTGCTAGTTACTCCATAGATTGATCTTGGTGATGCATAGAATTTTTTTTAATTTCTGCAACGATCCCCAACAGTGGCATCATGAGCTAGGTCTATGCATAGTTTCTATGCACGAGTAGAACACAAGTTTGTTGTGGGCATCGATTTTGTCAATTTACTTTCCACTACTAGTCTTATCTTGTTTTGGCGGCATCGTGGGATGAAGCGGCCCGGACCGACCTTACACGTACGCTTACGTAAGACAGGTTCCACCGACTGACATGCACTAGTTGCATAAGGTGGCTAGCGGGTGTCTGTCTCTCCCACTTTAGTCGGATCGGATTCGATGAAAGGGGTCCTTATGAAGGGTAAATAGCAATTGGCATATCACGTTGTGGTTTTTGGCGTAGGTAAGAAATGTTCTTGCTAGAAACCTATAGCAGCCACATAAAAAAAACTTGCAACAACAATTAGAGGACGTCTAACTTGTTCTTGCAGCATATGTCATGTGATGCGATATGGCCAAAAGGATGTGATGAATGATATATATGTGATGTATGAGATTGATCATGTTCTTGTAATAGGAATCACGACTTGCATGTCGATGAGTATGACAACCGGCAGGAGCCATAGGAGTTGTCTTAATTTATTGTATGACATGCATGTCATTGAATAACTCCATGTAATCACTTTACTTTATTGCTAAATCGTTAGCCATAGTAGTAGAAGTAATAGTTGGCGAGACAACTTCATGAAGACACAATGATGGAGATCATGATGATGGACATCATGGTGTCATGCCGGTGACGATGATGATCATGGCGCCCCGAAGATGGAGATCAGGAGGAGCAAAATGATATTGGCCATATCATGTCACTATTTGATTGCATGTGATGTTTATCATGTTTTACATCTTATTTGCTTGGAACGACGGTAGCATAAATAAGATGATCCCTCATAAAATTTCAAGAAAGTGTTCCCCCTAACTGTGCACCGTTGCGAAGGTTCGTTGTTTCGAAGCACCACGTGATGATCGGGTGTGATAGATTCTAATGTTTGAATACAACAGGTGTAAGCCAGATTTACACATGCAAAACACTTAGGTTGACTTGATGGGCCTAGCATGTACAGACATGGCCTCGGAACACAAGAGACCGAAAGGTCGAATATGAGTCGTATAGCAGATATGATAAACATGAAGATGTTCACTGATGATAACTAGTCCGTCTCACGTGATGATCGGACATGGCCTAGTTGACTCGGATCATGTATCACTTGGATGACTAGAGGGATGTCTATCTGAGTGGGAGTTCATTAAATAATTTGATTAGATGAACTTAATTATCATGAACTTAGTCTAAAATATTTGCAATATGTCTTGTAGATCAAATGACCCAAGCTAATGTTGCCCTCAACTTCAACGCGTTCCTAGAGAAAACCAAGCTGAAAGACGATGGTAGCAACTATACAGACTGGGTCCGGAACTTGAGGATCATCCTCATAGCTGCCAAGAAAGCATGTCCTAGATGCACCGCTAGGTGAAGCACCCGTTTTCCCAGCAACTCAAGACGTTATGAATGCCTGGCAGTCGTGTAGTGATGATTACTCCCTGGTTCAGTGCGGCATGCTTTACAACTTAGAATCGGGGCTCCAAAAGCGTTTGGAGCAGCATGGAGCATATGAGATGTTCCAAGAGTTGAAAATGCTTTTCCAAGCTCATGCCCAGGTCGAGAGATATGAAGTCTCTGACAAGTTCTACAGTTGTGAGATGGAGGAGAATAGTTCTGTTAGCGAGCACATACTCAAAATGTCTGGGTTGCACAACCGCTTGTCTCAGCTGGGAGTTAATCTCCCGGATGACACGGTAATTGACAGAATCCTTCAGTCGCTCCCACCTAGCTACAAGAGCTTTGTGATGAACTACAACAGGGGATAGTGAAAACCATTCTTGAGGTATTTTCAATGCTGAAAATAGCGGAAGTGGAGATCAAAAAGGAACATCAAGTGTTGATGGTCAATAAAACCACTAGTTTCAAGAAAGGCAAGGGTAAGAAGAACTTCAAGAAGGACGGCAAGGGAGTTGTCGCGCCCGGTAAGCCAGGTTCCGAGAAGAAGCCAAAGCATGGACCCAAACCTGAGACTGAGTGCTTTTATTGCAAGGGAAACTGTCACTGGAAGCGGAACTGCCCCAAGTACTTAGCGGACAAGAAGGCCGGCAACACCAAAGGTACATGTGATATACATGTTATTGATGTGTACCTTACCAGTACTCATAGTAGTTCCTGGATATTTGATACCGGTGCGGTTGCTCATATTTGTAACCTAAAACAGGAGCTGCGGAATAAGCGGAGACTGGCGAAGGATGAGGTGACGATGCGCGTCGGGAATGGTTCCAAGTTCGATGTGATCGCCATCGGCACACTACCTCTACATTTACCTACAGGATTAGTTTTAAACCTCAATAATTGTTATTTAGTGCCAACTTTGAGCATGAACATTGTATCTGGATCTCATTTAATATGAGATGGCTACTCATTTAAATCCGAGAATAATGGTTGTTCTATTTATATGAGAGATATGTTTTATGGTCATGCCCCGCTGGTCAATGATTTATTCTTAACGAATCTCGAACATGATGTTACACATATTCATAGTGTGAATAACAAAAGATGTAAGATTGATAATGATAGTCCCACATACCTGTGGCACTGCCGCCTTGGTCACATTGGTGTCAAACGCATGAAGAAGCTCCATGCAGATGGACTTTTGGAGTCTCTTGATTATGAATCATTTGACACGCGCAAACCATGCCTCATGGGCAAAATGACCAAGACTCCGTTCTCCGGAACAATGGAGCGAGCAACCAACTTCTTGGAAATCATACATACTGATGTGTGCGGTCCAATGAGTGTTGAGGCTCGCGGTGGCTATCGTTATGTTCTCACCCTCACTGATGACTTGAGTAGATATGGGTATGTCTACTTAATGAAACACAAGTCTGAGACCTTTGAAAAGTTCAAGAAATTTCAGAGTGAGGTGGAGAATCAACGTGACAGAAAAATAAAGTTCTTACGATCAGATCGTGGGGGAGAATATTTGAGTCACGAATTTGGTACGCATTTAAGGAAATGTGGAATTGTTTCACAACTCACGCCGCCTGGAACACCTCAGCGTAACGGAGTGTCCGAACATCGTAATCGCACTCTATTGGATATGGTGCGGTCTATGATGTCTCTTACCGATTTACCTCTATCATTTTTGGGATACGATTTAGAGACAGCTACATTCACTTTAAATAGGGCACCATCTAAATCCATTGAGACGACACCGTATGAATTATGGTTTGGGAAGAAACCTAAGCTGTCATTTCTAAAAGTTTGGGGATGCGATGCTTATGTCAAGAAACTTCAACCTGAAAAGCTCGAACCCAAGTCAGAAAAATGCGTCTTCATAGGATATCCTAAAGAAACCATTGGGTATACCTTCTACCTCAGATTCGAAGGCAAGATCTTTGTTGCCAAGAACGTGTCCTTTCTGGAGAAAGTGTTTCTTTCGAAAGAAGTAAGTGGGAGGAAAGTAGAACTTGATGAAGTACTGCCCCTTGAACCGGAAAGTAGCACAACTTAGGAAGATGTTTCTGTGGTGCCTGCACCGACTAGAGAGGAAATTAATGATGATGATCAAGGTACTTCGGATCAAGTTGTTACTGAACTTCGTAGGTTCACAAGGACACGTTCCACACCAGAATGGTATGGCAACCCTGTCCTGGAAATCATGTTGTTAGACAACGGTGAACCTTCGAACTATGAAGAAGCGATGGCGGGCCCAGATTCCAACAAATGGCTTGAAGCCATGCAATCCGAGATAGGATCCATGTATGAAAACAAAGTATGGACTTTGACAGACTTGCCCGATGATCGGCGAGCGATAGAAAATAAATGGATCTTCAAGAAGAAGACAGACGCATATGGTAATGTTACCATCTATAAAGCCTGACTTGTCTCTAAGGGTTATCGACAAGTTCAAGTGGTTGACTATGATGAGACCTTCTCACCCGTAGCGAAGCTGAACTCCGTCCGAATCATGTTAGCAATTGTCGCATTCTACGATTATGAGATATGGCAAATGGACGTCAAAACGGCATTCCTTGACAGCTTCCTTAAGGAAGAATTGTATATGATGCAGCCGGAAGATTTTGTCGATCCTAAGAATGCTAACAAGGTATGCAAGCTCCAGCGCTCCATCTATGGGCTGGTGCAAGCATCTCGGAGTTGGAACATTTGCTTTGATGATATGATCAAAGCGTTTGGGTTTATGCAGACTTATGGAGAAGCCCGCGTTTACAAGAAAGTGAGTGGGAGCTCTGTAGCATTTCTCATATTATATGTGGATGACATACTATTGATGGGAAATGATATAGAACTTTTGGAAATCATAAAGGCCTACTTGAATAAGTGTTTTTCAATGAAGGACCTTGGAGAAGCTGCTTACATATTAGGCATCAAGATCTATAGAGATAGATCAAGACGCCTCATAGGTCTTTCACAAAGCACATACCTTGATAAGATATTGAAGAAGTTCAATATGGATCAGTCGAAGAAGGGGTTCTTGCCTGTATTGCAAGGTGTGAAATTGAGCTCGGCTCAAAGCCCGACCATGGCAGAAGATAGAGAAAAGATGAGTGTCATACCCTATGCCTCAGCCATAGGGTCTATTATGTATGCCATGCTATGTACCAGACCTGATGTAAACCTTGCTGTAAGTTTGGTAGGGAGGTACCAAAGTAATCCCGGCATGGAACACTGGACAGCGGTCAAGAATATCCTGAAGTACCTGAAAAGGACTAAGGATATGTTTGTCGTTTATGGACGTGACGAAGAGCTTGTTGTAAAGGGTTACGTCGATGCTAGCTTCGACACAGATCTGGATGACTCCAAGTCACAAACCTGATACATGTATATTTTGAATGGTGGGGTAGTAAGCTGGTGAGTTGCAAGCAAAGCATCATGGTGGGATCTACATGTGAAGCGGAGTACATGGCAGCGTTGGAGGCAGCACATGAAGCAATCAGGATGAAGGAGTTCATTACCGACCTAGGAGTTATGCCCAATGCGCCGGGGCCGATGACTCTCTTCTGTGATAACACTGGAGCTATTACCCTTGCCAAGGAGCCCAGGTTTCACAAGAAGACCAGGCACATCAAGTGTCGCTTCAACTCCATTCGTGAAAATGTTCAAGATGGAGAGATAGATATTTGTAAAGTGCATATGGATCTGAATGTCGGAGATCCGTTGACAAAACCTCTTACACGAGCAAAACATGATCAACACCAGAACTCTATGGGTGTTCGATTCATCAAAATGTAACTAGATTATTGACTCTAGTGCAAGTGGGAGACTGTTGGAAATATGCCCTAGAGGCAATAATAAAATGGTTATTATTATATTTCCTTGTTCATGATAATTGTCTATTGTTCATGCTATAATTGTATTGACTAGAAACCGTAACACATGTGTGAATACATAGACCACAACAAGTCCCTAGTGATCCTCTAGTTGACTAGCTCGTTGATCAACAGATGGTCATGATTTCCTGACTATGGACATTGGATGTCGTTGATAACGGGATCACAACATTAGGAGAATGATGTGATGGACAAGACCCAATCCTAAGCATAGCACAAGATCATGTAGTTCGTTTGATAAAGCTTTTCTAATGTCAAGTATCATTTCCTTAGACCATGAGATTGTGTGACTCCCAGATACTGTAGGAGTGCTTTGGGTGTACCAAACGTCACAACTTAACTGGGTGACTATAAAGGTGCTCTACAGGTATCTCCGAAAGTGTCTGTTGGGTTGGCACGAACCGAGACTGGGATTTGTCACTCCGTATGACGGAGAGTTATCTCTGGGCCCACTTAGTAATGCATCATCATAATGAGCTCAATGTGTCTAAGTAGTTAGTCACGGGATCATGCATTACAGAACGAGTAAAGTGACTTGCCTGTAACGAGATTGAACAAGGTATTGGGATATCGATGATCGAATCTCGGGCAAGTAACGTACCAATTGACAAAGGGAATTGTATACGGGATTGCTTGAATCCTCGACATCGTGGTTCATCCGATGAGATCATCATGGAACATGTGGGAGCCAACATGGGTATCTAGATCCCACTGTTGGTTATTGGCCAAAGAGCTGTCTCGGTCATGTCTGCATGATTCCCAAACCCGTAGGGTCTACACACTTAAGGTTCGATGATGCTAGGGTTATAGGGAAGATTTGTATGTGATTACCGAATGCTTGGAGTCCCGGATGAGATCCCGGACATCATGAGGAGTTCCGGAATGGTCCGGAGGTGAAGATTTATATATGGGAAGTCATCATACGGTCACCAGAAATATTC
>NC_041383.1:674366798-674383060 GCF_002162155.2 Triticum dicoccoides | reverse complement strand
CGGCATTGTACTAGGACCACCGGGAGGGTCCACCTGGCCTGGAGGGCCTTATGGGCTGTAGGTGGAAGGGAAGCAGCCCCTAAGTGGGTTGGGCGCCACCCCCCTAGAGCCCATGCACCTAGGGTTGGGTGGAACCCTAAAGGGGGCGCCCCCTTGCTTGGGGGGCAAGCCCCCTCCCCCTTGGCCGCCGCCCCCCTCTAGATCTCATCTAGTGGGGCCGGCTCCCTTCCCCTTCTCCCTATAAATAGAGGGGTTGAGGGAGGGCTACAGCACCACATCCAAGGTGCAGCCCCTCCCCTCCCCAACACCTCTCCTCCTTCGTGTGAGCTTGGCGAAGCCCTGCCAGAGAACCGCCACTCCATCACCACCACGTCGTCGTGCTGCTGCTGGAGCCATCTTCCTCAACCTCTCCCTCCTCCTTGCTGGATCAAGGTGCGGGAGACGTCACCGGGCTGCACGTGTGTTGAACGCGGAGGTGCCGTTGTTTGGTGCTTAGATCGGAATCCACCGCAATCTGAATCGCTACGAGTACGACTCCTTCAACCGCGTTCTTGCAACGCTTCCGTCTCGCGATCTTCAAGGGTATGAAGATGCACTCCCCTCTCTCTCTCTTTGCTAGTTACTCCATAGATTGATCTTGGTGATGCGTAGATTTTTTTTAATTTTTGCAACGATCCCCAACATATCTAAGTGGGAGCTCTTAAGTAATATGATTAATTGAACTTTAATTTATCATGAACTTAGTACCTGATAGTATTTTGCATGTCTATGTTGTTGTAGATCAATGGCCTGTGCTACCGTTCCTTTGAATTTTAATGCGTTCCTTGAGAAAGCTAAGTTGAAAGATGATGGCAGCAACTACACGGACTGGGTCCGTAACTTGAGGATTATCCTCATTGCTACACACAAGAATTACGGCCTGGAAGCACCGCTAGGTGCCAGGCCTGCTGCAGATGCTACTGATGATGTTAAGAACGTCTGGTAGAGCAAAGCTGATGACTACTCAATAGTTCAGTGTGCCATGCTTTACGTCTTAGGATCGGGACTTCAAAGACGTTTTGAACATCATGGAGCATATGAGATGTTCCAAGAGTTGAAGTTAATAATTCAAGCAAATGCCCGAGTTGAGAGATATGAAGTCTCCAACAAGTTCTACAGCTGCAAAATGGAGGAGAATAGTTCTTTCAGTGAACACATACTCAAAATGTCTGGGTATCATAATCACTTGACTCAGCTAGGAGTTGATCTTCCAGTTGATTGTGTGTTTGACAGAGTTCTTCAATCACTGCTACCAAGCTATAATATGCAAGGGATGAACAAGACTATTCCCGAGCTCTTCACGATGCTAAAGGCCGCGGAGGTAGAAATAAAAAAGGAGCATCAAGTGTTCATGGTCAATAAGACCACTAGTTTCAAGAAAAAGGGCAAAGGGAAGAAGGGGAACTTCAAGAAGAACGTCAAAAAGGATGCTGCTCAAGAGAAGAAACCCAAGTCTACACCTAAGCCCGAAACTGAGTGCTTCTACTACAAAGGGACGGGTCACTAGAAGCGGAACTGCCCCAAGTATTTGGCGGATAAGAAGGATGGCAAAGTGAAAGGTATATTTGATATACATGTTATTGATGTGTACTTAACTAATGATCGCAGTAGCGCCTAGGTATTTGATATTGGTTCTGTTGCTCATATTTGCTACTCGAAATAGGGGCTACGGATTAAGCGAAGATTGGCTAAGGACGAGGTGATGATGCGCGTGGGAAATGGTTCCAAAGTCGATGTGATCGCGGTCGGCACGCTACCTCTACATCTACCATCGGGATTAGTTTTAGACATGAATAATTGTTATTTGGTGCCAGCGTTGAGCATGAACATTATATCTGGATCTTGTTTGATGTGAGACGGTTATTCATTTAAATCAGAGAATAATGGTTGATCTATTTATATGAGTAA
The DNA here is from genome assembly GCF_002162155.2 of Triticum dicoccoides. Taxonomy (NCBI): domain Eukaryota; kingdom Viridiplantae; phylum Streptophyta; class Magnoliopsida; order Poales; family Poaceae; genus Triticum; species Triticum dicoccoides. Next base: position 674,381,113 of record NC_041383.1, on the reverse strand, counting down.
TATCTTTTATGGTCATGCACCCCTGCTGAGTGGTCTATTTTTATTGAATCTCGATAGTAGTGATACACATATTCATAGTGTTGAAGCCAAAAGATTGAAGTTTAATAGTGATACTGCAACTTATTTGTGCACTGCCGTTTGGGTCATATCGGTGTAAAGCGCAGGAAGAAACTCCATACTAATGGACTTTTGGAATCACTTGATTATGAATCACTTAGTGCTTGCAAACCGTGCCTTATGGGTAAGATGTAACACCCACGATGCGGCTATATCCCCATGTGTCGAAGCACGACTTAGAGGCATAACCGCATTGTGGTTTTGTCGCAAGAAAGGTCATCTTCACACAATCCCATGTAATGAATAAGAAAGGGATAAAGAGTTGGCTTACAATCGCCACTTCATACAATGAACAGATAATCCATACATCATTCAGAGGACACACATAGTCCGACTACGGACGAAGTCAAAAGAAAAGAAGATAACCCAACTGCTAGATCCCCGATCGTCCCAACTGGGCTCCACTACTGATCAACATGAAACGAAACATAGCAACGACCAAGATCTGTGTTGAGCTCCCATCTGAGCTCGGTTGCATCACCTGCACTGGTATCATCGGCACCTGCAACTGTTGTGATAGAATCTGGTGAGTCACGAGGACTCAGCAATCTCAAAACCCGCGAGATCAAGACTATTTAAGCTTATGGGTAGGAAGTGGTAATGAGGTGGAGTTGCAGCAAGCACTAAGCAAATATGGTGGCTAACATACACAAATAAGAGCGAGAAGAGAAGCAACGGAACGGTTGAGAAGCTTGAAGTGATCAAGAAGTGATCCTGAAACTACTTACGCACAATCATAACACAAAGACCGTGTTCACTTCCCGGACTCCGCCGAAAAGAGACCATCACGCCTACACACGCGGTTGGCGCATTTTAATTAAGTCAAGTGTCAAGTTCTCTACAACCGGATATTAAAAAATTCCCATCTGCCACATAACCGTGGGCACGGCTCTCAAAAGTTTATACCCTGCAGGGGTGTCCCAACTTAGCCCATCACAAGCTCTCACGGTTAACGAAGGATATTCCTTCTCCCAGGAAGACCCGATTAGTCTCAAAATCCCGGTTTACAAGACATTTCGACAATGGTAAAACAAGACCAGCAAAGCCGCCCGATGTGCCGACAAATCCCGATAGGAGTTGCACATATCTCGTTCTCAGGGCACACCGGATGAACACTATGTACAACTAAAACCAGCCCTCAAGTTTCCCCGAGGTGACGCTGCAAGTGGCTCTAGTTCAGACCAACACTCGGAGGAGCACTGGCCCGGGGGGTTAAAATAAAGATGACCCTTGAGTCTGCAGAACCCAAGGGAAAAAGGCTTAGGTGGAAAATGTTAAAACCAAGGTTGGGCCTTGCTGGAGGAGTTTTATTCAAAGTGAACGGTCAAGGGGGTCCCATAAATCACCCAACCGCGTAAGGAATGCAAAATCAAGGAACATAACACCGGTATGACGGAAACTAAGGCGGCAAGAGTGGAACAAAACACCAGGCATAAGGCCAAGCCTTCCACCCTTTACCAAGTATATAGATGCATTAATTAGATAAGAGATATTGTGATATCCCAACATAATCCAGTCCAACATGGAGCAATCTTCAACTTCACCTGCAACTAACAACACTATAAGAGGGGCTGCACAAAGCGGTAACATAGCCAAGCGATGGTTTGCTAGGAAGGGTGAAAAGGTTAGAGGTTGGCATGGCAATTTGGGAGGCTTGGTAAAACAAGTGATAGGTAGCGCAGCATAGCGATAGAACGAAGCAACTAGCAAGCAAAGATAGAAGTGATGTCGAGGGTAATGGTCATCTTGCCTGGAATCCCACTAGGAAGAAGAATGAGTCAATGAAGAAGACGAACGGGCGTAGTCGAACGAATCCTCACAATCGCGATGTTACCAGAACTAAGAAGCAACATCAGAAAGAAGCAAAAAACATGGTAAACAAGCAAGCATAAGCATGGCATGATGCACAAACAAGTATGATGCATGTCCATTTAATGAGGTATGACATGGCAAAGTGCACAAACAAAACTAGAAGTTAAGTGGAACTCAATATGCAACGAGTTGCATATTGACGAAACACCACATTTAATTATTAAGTTAACTCTCGTTTATGTACTCAACAATATTAAATGTTGTTAAACATGGCAAGAGGTGAAGCATAATTAAACCAACAATTTAAGCAAGTTTAAATGAGGACGGAAACACAAACAACAATTCCGGAAAATCCCCATATGTTATTTAGCAATTTAATGCAACAACAATTTTAAACATTTAAATGTTGTTATCATGATGTGGATGACATAAACAAGTTTTATGCAATTTTATGAAAATGTTGACATGAGCATGTTATGAAGCATTTGGTCGCCATGACGAAATGAAAGGGGTACCATGGAGGCGATAACGGAAATGATGCCAAGGCATTGTTTCGTTTTCGACAACTCATTAAGACGCCGGTGCAAAAGAAACATAGGATGTGCGGAATGTGCAAAGCAACGGGGAGTGATCCCGAATTCCGGGTTCCCACGTGACGGTGGCATGGCAAAAAAAAGGGCGTGCACGAAACAAACGGGCACGGTGCAAACAAGTGGTACATCTCATACATGCAAGGGCATCTCATCGCGGTCGTCTCGGGTTATACCTTCGAAGCGTGCATTTTCGGGCAGAACGAGTTTCATAGTGGAAGTAGGCGTTCACAGGACGTCGTGGAAGTAGTGGTACTCGTGGTCTTGGCGACGGTAGTCGTACACGGCTCATAGTCTATGTAGTTGAACTTGACGAAACCCTCAGCGACAGTAGTGGTGCATGTCGTAGTGGAACTTGGCGCATCCAACGTCTTCGGGCGTAGAGGTACTTGCAAAAACCGAGATGGTCTTGACGATCCGGTGAGAGGACGTGGTTCGGGGTAGTCTCGGTCTTGATGGTCCTTGAGTCCAACAATTACTAGGTGGTATTGGCATCCATGACGGAAAGCAAATGGGTGTGCACGGGATGCAACAGAAGGTGGTGGTCACACACACAGGGTTACAGCCTCGAGCAGTAGCTCAAGAAGCAGAGCAGCGGCTTGGAGTCGAAGGAACCTTGGCAGGAGCAGGAGGCGGGGCACCCAGGCAGCGGCAAAACCATGGCCAAGGTGGAGCAATGGACGAATATGTTCGGAGCTGCAAGGAGGCCAGCACGAGAGAAGGCCGGCAAGCTGCTCGTTCCCGAGGCCCATCGTTGGAGGTGAAGCAGAGGAGGAACACGGGCAGCAAGGCAACGGCAACAGAGCAACCGCGGGAGGCCGAGGGGAACGACAAGGCAGGTAGGGCTTAAGCGGCTTGGGCGAGGAAGGAGATCGACGGAGGCGCTGCACAAGCGGTGCTAGGGGACGAGCACGGCGGCGATCGGGCGGCGGCCAGCAACGGCTCCGGTGGCCAGCGTGGTTGAGGGAGGAGGCGAACAGGCGCGGGGAAGGGCAGCAAGGCAGCATGGTCGCGTACAGGGTGGCCTTCCTGTGGGTGGCGGCGCGCATGGCAGATCGAGAGGGAGAGAAGGACATCGAGTGGAGGGAGAAGGGGATCGGGCTCCTCGCAGCACTGGAAGGATCGAGCAGGGGAGCGAGAGGGGGATTATATCAGGCTAGGGTTAAGGGGAGGCCAGCGGCTGGGCCTGCTGGTTGGGCCTCGTGGCCTGCTGGGCTGGGAGAATTGGGAACAAGGAGAGATGGGTCGGCATGCACTGTTGAACAATTGTTTTTCCAAAAAAAAAGATAGAAACAAGACACATAGCAAGAGAAGGGAAAATATTTGGGGTTCCAAATATTTTCTAAATGAACAGAGAATTGGCATGCAGCTACTTTGCTATATTGCAAAATGCTAGAACTTCAAATGGATTCAAAAGTGGAAAGAGCATGGATTTAGGATATGTGCAAACGGAAGGAACTTTAAAATGCAAGTGGGTTGTGGTTAATTCCAAATAAATGGAATATTTATTGTAGCTCCCCAAAATATTGAGAGGATATGTTATAAAGAGAAATCACCATGTGAATTCCCTTGATTTAAATAGATCAATGATCGATGCAATTTATTTAGGTGAGTTTTAAAAAGGGTTGCATGAAGACATGATGCAATGCATATGATGCAACGATGAATGCAACAAGCAAAACAAACACACGACGAAATTCAGAATAGCTGGAAGTCTTCTGGAGCGTCGGTCTCGGGGCGTTACAACACTCCACCACTACAAGAGGATCTCTGAAGGAAATATGCCCTAGAGGCAATAATAAAGTTATTATTTATTTCCTTATTTCATGATAAATGTTTATTATTCATGCTAGAATTGTATTAACCGGAAACATGTTACATGTGTGAATACATAGACAAAACATATAGTCACTAGTATGCCTCTACTTGACTAGCTCATTAATCAAAGATGGTTATGTTTCCTAACCATAGACATGTGTTGTCATTTGATTAATGGGATCACATCATTAGAAGAATGATGTGATTGACATGACCCATTCCGTTAGCCTAGCACTTGATCGTTTAGTATATTGCTATTGCTTTCTTCATGACTTATACATCTTCCTGTAACTATGAGAAATATGCAACTCCCGTTTACCGGAGGAACACTTTGGGTACTACCTGAAGGAAATATGCCCTAGAGGCAATAATAAAGTTATTATTTATTTCCTTATAATCATGATAAATGTTTATTATTCATGCTAGAATTGTATTTTCCGGAAACATAATACATGTGTGAATACATAGACAAACAGAGTGTCACTAGTATGCCTCTACTTGACTAGCTCGTTAATCAAAGATGGTTATGTTTCCTAACCATGAACAATGAGTTGTTATTTGATTAACGAGGTCACATCATTAGTAGAATGATCTGATTGACATGACCCATTCCATTAGCTTAGCACCTGATCGTTTAGTATGTTGCTATTGCTTTCTTCATGACTTATACATGTTCCTACGACTATGAGATTATGCAACTCCCGTTTACCGGAGGAACACTTTGGGTACTACCAAACGTCACAAAGTAAATGGGTGATTATAAAGGAGTACTACAGGTGTCTCCAATGGTCGATGTTGGGTTGGCGTATTTCGAGATTAGGATTTGTCACTCCGATTGTCGGAGAGGTATCTCTGGGCCCTCTCGGTAATACACATCACATAAGCCTTGCAAGCATTACAACTAATATGTTAGTTGTGAGATGATGTATTATGGAACGAGTAAAGAGACTTGCCGTTAACGAGATTGAACTAGGTATTGGATACCGACGATCGAATCTCGGGCAAGTAACATACCGATGACAAAGGGAACAACGTATGTTGTTATGCGGTCTGACCGATAAAGATCTTCGTAGAATATGTAGGAGCCAATATGGGCATCCAGGTCCCGCTATTGTTTATTGACCAGAGACATGTCTCGGTCATGTCTACATTGTTCTCGAACCCGTAGGGTCCGCACGCTTAAGGTTACGATGACAGTTATATTATGAGTTTATGCATTTTGATGTACCGAAGGTTGTTCGGAGTCCCGGATGTGATCACGGACATGACGAGGAGTCTCGAAATGGTCGAGACGTAAAGATTGATATATTGGAAGCCTATGTTTGGACATCGGAAGTGTTCCGGGTGAAATCGGGATTTTACCGGGTTACCGGGAGGTTACCGGAACCCCCCGGGAGCCATATGGGCCATCATGGGCCTTAGTGGAAAGGAGAAAGGGGAAGCCCAAGGTGGCTGCGCCTCTTTCCCCTCCCCTAGTCCTATTAGGACTAGGAGAAGGTGGCCGGCCCCCCTCTCTCCCTTCCCCTCCGAGGAATCCTAGTTGGACTAGGATTGGGGGGAGGAATCCTACTCCCAGAGGGAGTAGGACTCTCCTGCGCCTCCCTCTTTGGCCGGCCAGCCTCCCCTCCTCTCCTCCTTTATATACGGAGGCAGGGGCACCTCTAAACACACAAGTTGACACAAGTTGATCCACGTGATCGATTCCTTAGCCGTGTGCGGTGCCCCCTGCCACCATATTCCTCGATAATACTGTAGCGGAGTTTAGGCGAAGCCCTGCTGCTGTAGTTCATCAAGATCGTCACCACGCCGTCGTGCTGACGAAACTCTTCCCCGACACTTTGCTGGATCGGAGTCCGGGGATCGTCATCGAGCTGAACGTGTGCTCGAACTCGGAGGTGCCGTAGTTTCGGTGCTTGATCGGTTGGATCGTGAAGACGTACGACTAGTTCCTCTACGTCGTGTCATTGCTTCCGCAGTCGGTCTGCGTTGTGTACGTAGACAACACTCTCCTCTCGTTGCTATGCATCACATGATCCTGTGTGCGCGTAGGAAAAATTTTGAAATTACTACGAAACCCAACAGTGGTATCAGAGCCTAGGTTAATGATGTTGATGTTATATGCACGAGTAGAACACAAGTGAGTTGTGGACGATACAAGTCATACTGCCTACCAGCATGTCATATTTTGGTTCAGCGGTATTGTTGGACGAGACGACCCGGACCAACCTTACGCGTACGCTTACGCGAGACCGGTTCCCTCGACGTGCTTTGCACAGAGATGGCTTGCGGGCGACTGCCTCTCCAACTTTAGTTGAACCAAGTATGGCTACGCCCGGTCCTTGCGAAGGTTAAAACGGAGTCTATTTGACAAACTATCGTTGTGGTTTTGATGCGTAGGTGAGATTGGTTCTTACTTAAGCCCGTAGCAGCCACGTAAAACATGCAACAACAAAGTAGAGGACGTCTAACTTGTTTTTGCAGGGCATGTTGTGATGTGATATGGTCAAGGCACGATGCTGAATTTTATTGTATGAGATGATCATGTTTTGTAACCAAGTTATCGGCAACTGGCAGGAGCCATATGGTTGTCGCTTTATTGTATGCAATGCAATCGCGATGTAATGCTTTACTTTATTACTAAACGGTAGTGATAGTCGTGGAAGCATAAGATTGGCGAGACGACAACGATGCTACGATGGAGATCAAGGTGTCGCGCCGGTGACGATGGTGATCATGACGGTGCTTCGGAGATGGAGATCACAAGCACAAGATAATGATGGCCATATCATATCACTTATATTGATTGCATGTGATGTTTATCTTTTTATGCATCTTATCTTGCTTTGATTGACGGTAGCATTATAAGATGATCTCTCACTAAATTATCAAGAAGTGTTCTCCCTGAGTATGCACCGTTGCAAAAGTTCTTCGTGCTGAGACACCACGTGATGGTCGGGTGTGATAGGCTCTACGTTCAAATACAACGGGTGCAAAACAGTTGCGCACGCAGAATACTCAGGTTAAACTTGACGAGCCTAGCATATGCAGATATGGCCTCGGAACACGGAGACCGAAAGGTCGAGCGTGAATCATATAGTAGATATGATCAACATAATGATGTTCACCGATGAAACTACTCCATCTCACGTGATGATCGGACATGGTTTAGTTGATTTGGATCACGTGATCACTTAGAGGATTAGAGGGATGTCTATCTAAGTGGGAGTTCTTTAATAATATGATTAATTGAACTTAAAATTTATCATGAACTTAGTCCCTGATAGTATCTTGCTTGTTTATGTTGATTGTAGATAGATGGCTCGTGCTGTTGTTCCGTTAAATTTTAATGCGTTCCTTGAGAAAGCAAAGTTGAAAGATGATGGTAGCAATTACACGGACTGGGTCCGTAACTTGAGGATTATCCTCATTGCTGCACAGAAGAATTACGTCCTGGAAGCACCGCTGGGTGCCAGGCCTGCTGCTGGAGCAACGCCAGATGTTATGAACGTCTGGCAGAGCAAAGCTGATGACTACTCGATAGTTCAGTGTGCCATGCTTTACGGCTTAGAATCGGGATTTCAACGACGTTTTGAACGTCATGGAGCATATGAGATGTTCCAGGAGTTGAAGTTAATATTTCAAGCAAATGCCCGGATTGAGAGATATGAAGTCTCCAATAAGTTCTATAGCTGCAAGATGGAAGAGAACAGTTCTGTCAGTGAGCATATACTCAAAATGTCTGGGTATAATAATCACTTGATTCAATTGGGAGTTAATCTTCCAGATGATTGCGTCATTGACAGAATTCTCCAATCACTGCCACCAAGCTACAAGAGCTTCGTGATGAACTATAATATGCAAGGGATGAACAAGACTATTCCCGAGCTCTTCGCAATGCTAAAAGCTGCGGAGGTAGAAATCAAGAAGGAGCATCAAGTGTTGATGGTCAACAAGACCACTAGTTTCAAGAAAAAGGGCAAAGGGAAGAAAAAGGGGAACTTCAAAAAGAACGGCAAGCAAGTTGCTGCTCAAGAGAAGAAACCCAAGTCTAGACCTAAGCCTGAAACTGAGTGCTTCTACTGCAAGCAGACTGGTCACTGGAAGCGGAACTGCCCCAAGTATTTGGCGGATAAGAAGGATGGCAAGGTGAACAAAGGTATATGTGATATACATGTTATTGATGTGTACCTTACCAATGCTCGCAGTAGCACCTGGGTATTTGATACTGGTTCTGTTGCTAATATTTGCAACTCGAAACAGGGACTACAGAATAAGCGGGCACTGGCAAAGGACGAGGTGACGATGCGCGTGGGAAACGGTTCCAAAGTCGATGTGATCGCGGTCGGCACGCTACCTCTACATCTACCTTCGGGATTAATATTAGACCTAAATAATTGTTATTTGGTGCCAGAGTTGAGCATGAACATTATATCTAGATCTTGTTTAATGCGAGACGGTTATTCATTTGAATCAGAGAATAATGGTTGTTCTATTTATATGAGCATATCTTTTATGATCATGCACCCTTGAAGAGTGGTCTATTCTTACTAAATCTCGATAGTAGTAATACACATATTCATAATGTTGAAACCAAAAGATACAGAGTTGATAATGAAAGTGCAACTTATTTGTGGCACTGTCGTTTAGGTCATATCGGTGTAAAACGCATGAAGAAACTCCATACTAATGGACTTTTGGAACCACTTGATTATGAATCACTTGGTACTTGCGAACCGTGCCTCATGGGCAAGATGACTAAAACACCGTTCTCCGGTACTATGGAGAGAGAAACAGATTTGTTGGAAATCATACATACCGATGTATGTGGTCCGATGAATATTGAGGCTCGTGGCGGATATCGTTATTTTCTCACCTTCACAGATGATTTGAGCAGATATGGATATATCTACTTAATGAAGCATAAGTCTGAAACATTTGAAAAGTTCAAAGAATTTCAGAGTGAAGTTGAAAATCATCGTAACAAGAAAATAAAGTTTCTACGATCTGATCGTGGAGGAGAATATTTGAGTTACGAGTTTGGTGTACATTTGAAAAACTGTGGAATAGTTTCGCAACTCACGCCCCCCGGAACACCACAGCGTAATGGTGTGTCCGAACGTTGTAATCGTACTTTACTAGATATGGTGCGATCTATGATGTTTCTTACAGATTTACCGCTATCATTTTGGGGATATGCTTTAGAGACGGCCGCATTCACGTTAAATAGGGCACCATCAAAATCCGTTGAGACGACGCCTTATGAACTATGGTTTGGCAAGAAACCAAAGTTGTCGTTTCTTAAAGTTTGGGGCTGCGATGCTTATGTGAAAAAGCTTCAACCTGATAAGCTCGAACCCAAATCGGAGAAATGTGTATTCATAGGATACCCAAAGGAAACTGTTGGGTACACCTTCTATCACAGATCCGAAGGCAAAACATTTGTTGCTAAGAATGGATCATTTCTAGAGAAGGAGTTTCTCTCGAAAGAAGTGAGTGGGAGGAAAGTAGAACTTGACGAGGTAACTGTACCTGCTCCCTTACTGGAAAGTAGTTCATCACAGAAAACTGTTTCAGTGACACCTACACCAGTTAGTGAGGAAGCCAATGATAATGATCATGAAACTTCAGATCAAGATACTACTGAACTTCGTAGATCAACCAGAGTAAGATCCGCACCAGAGTGGTACGGTAATCCTGTTCTAGAGGTCATGCTACTAGATCATGATGAACCTACGAACTATGAAGAAGCGATGGTGAGCCCAGATTCCGCAAAGTGGCTAGAAGCCATGAAATCTGAGATGGGATCCATGTATGAGAACAAAGTATGGACTTTGGTTGACTTGCCCGATGATCGGCAAGCGATTGAGAATAAATGGATCTTTAAGAAGAAGACTGACGCTGATGGTAATGTTACTGTCTACAAAGCTCGACTTGTCGCAAAAGGTTTTCGGCAAGTTCAAGGAATTGACTACGATGAGACCTTCTCACCCGTAGCGATGCTTAAGTCCGTCCGAATCATGTTAGCAATTGCCGCATTTTATGATTATGAAATTTGGCAAATGGATGTCAAAACTGCATTCCTGAATGGATTCCTGGAAGAAGAGTTGTATATGATGCAACCAGAAGGTTTTGTCGATCCAAAGGGAGCTAACAAAGTGTGCAAGCTCCAGCGATCCATTTATGGACTGGTGCAAGCCTCTCGGAGTTGGAATAAACATTTTGATAGTGTGATCAAAGCATTTGGTTGTATACAGACTTTCGGAGAAGCCTGTATTTACAAGAAAGTGAGTGGGAGCTCTGTAGCATTTCTGATATTATATGTGGATGACATATTACTGATTGGAAATGATATAGAATTTCTGGATAGCATAAAGGGATACTTGAATAAAAGTTTTTCAATGAAAGACCTCGGTGAAGCTGCTTACATATTAGGCATTAAGATCTATAGAGACAGATCAAGACGCTTAATTGGACTTTCACAAAGCACATACCTTGACAAAATTTTGAAGAAATTCAAAATGGATCAAGCAAAGAAAGGGTTCTTGCCTGTGTTACAAGGTGTGAAATTGAGTAAGACTCAATGCCCGACCACTGCAGAAGATAGAGAGAATATGAAAGATGTTCCCTATGCATCAGCCATAGGCTCTATCATGTATGCAATGCTGTGTACCAGACCTGATGTGTGCCTTGCTATAAGTTTAGCAGGGAGGTACCAAAGTTATCCAGGAATGGATCACTGGACAGCGGTCAAGAACATCCTGAAATACCTGAAAAGGACTAAGGATATGTTTCTCGTATATGGAAGTGACAAAGAGCTCATCGTAAAAGGTTACGTTGATGCAAGCTTTGACACTGATCCGGACGATTCTAAATCGCAAACCGGATACGTGTTTACATTAAACGGTGGAGCTGTCAGTTGGTGCAGTTCTAAACAAAGCGTCGTAGCGGGATCTACATGTGAAGCGGAATACATAGCTGCTTCGGAAGCAGCAAATGAAGGAGTCTGGATGAAGGAGTTCATATCCGATCTAGGTGTCATACCTAGTGCATCGGGTCCAATGAAAATCTTTTGTGACAATACTGGTGCAATTGCCTTGGCAAAGGAATCCAGATTTCACAAAAGGACCAAACACATCAAGAGACGCTTCAACTCCATCGGGATCTAGTCCAGGTGGGAGACATAGAGATTTGCAAGATACATACGGATCTGAATATTGCAGACCCGTTGACTAAGCCTCTTCCACGAGCAAAACATGATCAGCACCAAAGCTCCATGGGTGTTAGATTCATTACAGTGTAATCTAGATTATTGACTCTAGTGCAAGTGGGAGACTGAAGGAAATATGCCCTAGAGGCAATAATAAAGTTATTATTTATTTCCTTATAATCATGATAAATGTTTATTATTCATGCTAGAATTGTATTTTCCGGAAACATAATACATGTGTGAATACATAGACAAACAGAGTGTCACTAGTATGCCTCTACTTGACTAGCTCGTTAATCAAAGATGGTTATGTTTCCTAACCATGAACAATGAGTTGTTATTTGATTAACGAGGTCACATCATTAGTAGAATTATCTGATTGACATGACCCATTCCATTAGCTTAGCACCTGATCGTTTAGTATGTTGCTATTGCTTTCTTCATGACTTATACATGTTCCTACGACTATGAGATTATGCAACTCCCGTTTACCGGAGGAACACTTTGGGTACTACCAAACGTCACAACGTAAATGGGTGATTATAAAGGAGTACTACAGGTGTCTCCAATGGTCGATGTTGGGTTGGCGTATTTCGAGATTAGGATTTGTCACTCCGATTGTCGGAGAGGTATCTCTGGGCCCTCTCGGTAATACACATCACATAAGCCTTTCAAGCATTACAACTAATATGTTAGTTGTGAGATGATGTATTACGGAACGAGTAAAGAGACTTGCCGTTAACGAGATTGAACTAGGTATTGGATACCGACGATCGAATCTCGGGCAAGTAACATACCGATGACAAAGGGAACAACGTATGTTGTTATGCGGTCTGACCGATAAAGATCTTCGTAGAATATGTAGGAGCCAATATGGGCATCCAGGTCCCGCTATTGGTTATTGACCAGAGACATGTCTCGGTCATGTCTACATTGTTCTCGAACCCGTAGGGTCCGCACGCTTAAGGTTACGATGACAGTTATATTATGAGTTTATGCATTTTGATGTACCGAAGGTTGTTCGGAGTCCCGGATGTGATCACGGACATGACGAGGAGTCTCGAAATGGTCTAGACGTAAAGATTGATATATTGGAAGCCTATGTTTGGACATCGGAAGTGTTCCGGGTGAAATCGGGATTTTACCGGGTTACCGGGAGGTTACCGGAACCCCCCGGGAGCCATATGGGCCATCATGGGCCTTAGTGGAAAGGAGAAAGGGGCAGCCCAAGGTGGCTGCGCCTCTTTCCCCTCCCCTAGTCCTATTAGGACTAGGAGACGGTGGCCGGCCCCCCTCTCTCCCTTCCCCTCCGAGGAATCCTAGTTGGACTAGGATTGGGGGGAGGAATCCTACTCCCAGAGGGAGTAGGACTCTCCTGCGCCTCCCTCTTTGGCCGGCCAGCCTCCCCTCCTCTCCTCCTTTATATACGGAGGCAGGGGCACCTCTAAACACACAAGTTGACACAAGTTGATCCACGTGATCGATTCCTTAGCCGTGTGCGGTGCCCCCTGCCACCATATTCCTCGATAATACTGTAGCGGAGTTTAGGCGAAGCCCTGCTGCTGTAGTTCATCAAGATCGTCACCACGCCGTCGTGCTGACGAAACTCTTTCCCGACACTTTGCTGGATCGGAGTCCGGGGATCGTCATCGAGCTGAACGTGTGCTCGAACTCGGAGGTGCCGTAGTTTCGGTGCTTGATCGGTTGGATCATGAAGACGTACGACTACTTCCTCTACGTCGTGTCATTGCTTCCGCAGTCGGTCTGCGTTGGGTACGTAGACAACACTCTCCTCTCGTTGCTATGCATCACATGATCCTGTGTGCACGTAGGAAAATTTTTGAAATTACTACGAAACCCAACACTACCAAACGTCACAACGTAACTGGGTGATTATAAAGGAGTACTACAGGTGTCTCCGAAGGTACATGTTGAATTGGCGTATTTCGAGATTAGGTTTTGTCACTCCGATTGTTGGAGAGGTATCTCTGGGCCCTCTTGGTAATGCACATCTTTATAAGCCTTACAAGCAATGTGACCAAATGAGTTGGTTGCGAAATGATGCATTACGGAACGAGTAAAGAGACTTGCCGGTAACGAGATTGAACTAGGTATTGGATACCAACGATCAAATCTCGGGCAAGTAACATACCGATGACAAAGGGAACAATGTATGTTGTTATGCGGTTTGACCGATAAAGATCTTTGTAGAATATGTAGGAACCAATATGGGCATCCAGGTTCCGCTATTGGTTATTGACCGAAAATAGTTCTAGGTCATGTCTACATAGTTTTCGAACCCGTAGGGTCCGCACGCTTAACGTTACGATGACAGTTTTATTATGAGTTTATAAGTTTTGATGTACCGAAGTTTGTTCGGAGTCCCGGATGTGATCACGGACATGATGAGGAGTCTCGAAATGGTCGAGACATAAAGATTGATATATTGGACGACTATATTCGGACACCGGAAATGTTCCGGGTGATTTCGGAGAAAACCCGAGTGCCGGAGGGTTACCGGAACCCCCCCGGAGAGTTAATGGGCCACATGGGCCTTGGTGGGAAGAGAGAGGGGCGGCCAGGGAGGGCCGCGTGCCCCCTCTCCCTCTGGTCCGAATTGGACTAGGAGGGGGGGCGGCGCCCCCCTCTTTCCTTCCCCCCTCTCCCCCTTCCTTTCCCCTCCTAGTAGGAGTAGGAAAGGAGGAGTCCTACTCCTACTAGGAGGAGGACTCCTCCTCCTGGCGCGCCCACAAGGGCCGGCCGGCCTCCCC
>NC_041383.1:674347135-674366411 GCF_002162155.2 Triticum dicoccoides | reverse complement strand
ACACAAGTTGATCTACGGATCGTTGCTTAGCCGTGTGCGGTGCCCCCCTCCACCATATTCCACCTCGGTCATATCGTCGCGGAGTTTAGGCGAAGCCCTGCGCCAGTAGAACATCATCATCGTCACCACGCCGTCGTGCTGACGGAACTCATCCCCGAAGCTTTGCTGGATCGGAGCCCGGGGATCGTCATCGAGCTGAATGTGTGCTGAACTCGGAGGTGCCGTACGTTCGGTGCTTGGATCGGTCGGATCGTGAAGACGTACGACTACATCAACCGCGTTGTGCTAACGCTTCCGCTTACGGTCTATGAGGGTACGTGGACAACACTCTCCCCTCTCGTTGCTATGCCATCACCATGATCTTGCGTGTGCGTAGGAATTTGTTTGAAATTACTACATTCCCCAACAATCTCTCCCCGAGATCTAGGATGAGACCGGAGAGAAACGGAAGAGGAAGAGAAGAGGTAAAACTAAGTTGCTTCTTCGACCAATGAGTGAAACCAAAGAACCTTGAGAGGTTGAAAAGTTGAAAGAGAGAACACAACAAAGTTGAACACAATTGAGAGCATTGCGGTAGAGAATAGAAAGAAGGAACACCATGTGAACCTTGGAGGTTGCAAAGCTATGAATGACGAGTACAATGGACAAGAAGGAATTGAACCCGCTCTGGTTGAAATGAGATAAACAAGGAATAAGGAAGAACAAATTCGGACAGCACTCCGGTTGAAAAGAGATGCAAGACTTGATAAGATGAAAAGAACTTGAAAAGAGGACACGCCACTCCGGTTAAATGGATAAGCATGGAAAAACACGATCCTCATAATTCGGATGATGAGTGAAAAGAGCAACATCACAATGCCTTCGGAAGAAATAGTAGAAGATAGATCATTGGAATAACAGAATGGAGAAGAAAATGACAAATTCTGCCACAAATGAGCTTGGAAAGCACCCTTCCAAAAAGGTTATAACAGAGTTGTTGGAAAATCAACAACGAAACGAATAACCTTGTAGTGGGCTTATGGAAACATCTCAACACTTGAGGTGAAATTCTGCCACTAACGAAAACAGTTGATATGCTTGAGAGCACGGAAGAGATGAAACACTTCTTCCACCAAGATGGTAAGGAGATAACTTGGAACATTGATAATCACCACAATAACCACATTCCTTAGGGAAGGCTTTAAGTGAAATCTATACCAAGATAACTCCAATGAAGAGATTGATGGATTTAAAATACCTCATTCTTGACAACATGTGAATCGTGAAACATGAATAGAAATTGTCAAGAATGATATAACACCATCTCAAAAGATAAGGTAGGAGAATTGCACTTTGGAATGCCAGATGACGAATACTTGAGTTTTTCCAAGAACAATCTTGAAGAACACTTCGAGAATGAGTTAACTCTTTAGCAAACCACCATGTAGAGCCTCCATGAAGAACTCCGGTAATAAAAGGATGATGGAAAGAAAGAGAATTTGGAAACACAAGGTGAAGCCTTGCGATGATTTAGAAGGAGCTTCGTGATGAGATGATGCCGAAAGCTTGGAACTCCAGAAAAGAAAAGATGAAGCAACTCGAACCGAGAATGTGATATGATGAACAACTCCGGAAAGAAGAAATTAATCACTTGGATGAAACAAGAATAAGAATTATGTTATTCATATCCTTCACCAATTTAAATTGGTGAGAAGCATTGGATTTGCATACTACTTATTCGCATAGAAAGGATTAAGAGAGATATAGAGTAAACTTGAGAAGGTATAGATGGAACCACCGGTGGGATTTGGAAACAACGAATGAATTGATATGATAATGAAGGAAGTGAAATCTTGAACGAACCACCGAAAGAATTGAAAATGAAAGTAGCAAAGGCACAATTCACCGGGAAGAGTTGGAAAACGAATGAAGATACTTGAGGGGATTTAGATACATGAGAACGAAAAGATCATGAACTGATTAGAGGGTATTTGAATGATGCACCGGTAAGATTTGGAGAATGATAGCTACACGCTGAGCATGAAGAATTATGACATGATGGCCTTCGGAGGAAAGAAATGGAAACAACTCATGAAATGCTCCGAATGGTAAGAAAAGAATTGTCACAATCAAAAACAATTATGAGAGGATGGCATAAAGCTAGAACCATGAATCTGGAAGAACGGGTAAGAATTTAAGAGGAACTCTTCTTCGGTCTTCAAAATCCGATAATGACGATGATAAACACCACCATGAATTGTTGAGACACTCCAGATGAAAATTAGAAAGGTTGAACCAACGACGAAAGAATTTGAAAGATCTTGGAGAAAAACATTTGACTGATGATAATTCATTCTTACATCAAACTTTGAAATGAATTTGGGAATAGCTCAGGGAAAATTAGAAGAGTCAGGTAAGATCCTAGGAAAAGACCTGTGGGTTAGGGCCCACTTGAAGGAAACGTCGTTGAAGGATTGCTTGAAATAGAGATTACACCGGTAGAATTAAATAGCTTGGATGAGAGAAAAACCTCGAAGTAACTTGAACGGATTGAGAATGGAAACACGAATCTTCCTGAGAAAATCTTAAGCACTCCCGAACAAATGAATAACAAGAAGTGAAAGATTACGAGGTGCAACGGTATGGGAAAACATTTGAAACAAGGAAAAGGATATGATCAACACAGAAAGCTTGAATTAATCCACTGGAGAAGAAAAAGAGACGAAGAATAATGAACTTGAAGCTCCATTAGTATCTTCCTGAGAATCACTGGATAAGAACATTGACGGAAAAGAATGGAGAGACTTCCCATCAATAAAATGGATACCCGATTAAGAAATCTGAGTCCTTGAAGAAAAGGGTGGGAGGGCGGGAAAAACAAAGGCAACTTGGGACGGATGGAAGAAACACCGTTCAGAAAACTTAGAAATGATCTTGCGGATGTTGAAATGATCGGATCCACTTGAAGAGAAGCACGTCGGTTGGAAAAGAAAACATGACGACCTCGATGGTCAAGAAGGATTAGTATTCACATAGCAATATGAAAACAACGTTTATGAAAGGTATGGATTGAACATTTGACTTCGAAGCAACTCAAATACCACAAATAAAACAAAACAAAGTATTTGGATTGCAGAATAAGCCGGAAACAAACATATGATATATCCCATATTGTATCATATGTCTGTTGTAAAAAATATCCTACGAGATACTTGAATTCCCACTTAAGAACTCCCGAAACTTTCTGGTTATGCAATCTGGTGTTGGGGATACAGGGGAAGCAATATATATCTCACCCAAACTAACAATCCCTACATCCAGGCTGTATCCATCCGTCAACACATAACCAAGAAACCTTCGAAAATCGTGTACCTCAGCCTTCAAAAAGCATCCGTTATACAAGCTATGGCAATACTCCCGAACTCCCCAGTACTGGGTGGCGTCGAGGTTATCTCACCAACAGCTGCATAAAAGAGATTTTCGATGTCGGCAAAACTCGGGTATTCCAGAACTGCAACGATAAAATTATGACAACAACACCTCAGAGCTCAACTCCCCGGGACACTGCCACAACCCCTAAATGTCAGGAGGCACCAAGAACAATGTTCTCATCATAATAATATCGAAACGATTCCAAGTTACCCGCGTGATCCTAATTTTTTTAGTGAAATTTGAGAAGAGGAAAGTCAAAACATCTACATCAGGAGACCTCACCAGAGCGACGAAGTGACTGAGGAGTAAAAAAGAATCCTACTCTCCGATGTATATAATCCTAAGACTCAAAACTTTTTTGTTCTAGACTCAACAACGTCAGCGATTCGATCAAGCAGGGGGCTCCTAAGTCGGGGATGGCTCTGATTACCAACTGGTAACACCCACAATGCGGCTATATCTCCCATGTGTTGAATCACGACTTAGAGGCATAACCGCATTGTGGTTTTGTCACAAGAATGGTCATCTTCACACAATCCCATGTAATGAACAAGAAAGGGATAAAGAGTTGGCTTACAATCGCCACTTCACACAATGAACATATAATCGATACATCATTCAGAGTACACACATAGTCCGACTACGGACGAAGTCAAAACAAAAGAAGATAACCCAACTGCTAGATCCCCGATCGTCCCAACTGGGCTCCACTACTGATCAACATGAAACGAAAAATAGCAACGACCAAGATCTGCGTTGAGCTCCCATCTGAGCTCGGTTGCATCACCTGCACTAGTATCATCGGCACCTGTAACTGTTGTGATAGAATCTGGTGAGTCATGAGGACTCAGCAATCTCAAAACCCGCGAGATCAAGACTATTTAAGCTTATGGGTAGGAAGTGGTAATGAGGTGGAGTTGCAGCAAGCACTAAGCAAATATGGTGGCTAACACACGCAAATAAGAGCGAGAAGAGAAGCAACGGAACGGTCAAGAAGTTAGAAGTGATCAAGAAGTGATCCTGAAACTACTTACGCACAATCATAACACAAAGACCGTGTTCACTTCCCGGACTCCGCCGAAAAGAGACCATCACGGCTACACATGCGGTTGGCGCATTTTAATTAAGTCAAGTGTGAAGATCTCTACAGCCGGATATTAACAAATTCCCATCTGCCACATAACCGCGGGCACGTCTCTCAAAAGTTTATACCCTGCAGGGGTGTCCCAACTTAGCCCATCACAAGCTCTCACGGTAAATGAAGGATATTCCTTCTCCCAGGAAGACCCGATCAGTCTCGGAATCCCTGTTTACAAGACATTTCGACAATGGTAAAACAAGACCAGCAAAGCCGCCCGATGTGCCGACAAATCCCGATAGGAGCTGCACATATCTCGTTCTCAGGGCACACCGGATGAACACTACGTACAACTAAAACCAGCCCTCAAGTTTCCCCGAGGTGGCGCTGCAAGTGGCTCTAGTTCGGACCAACACTCGGAGGAGCACTGGCCCGGGGGGGGGGGGTTAAAATAAAGATGACCCTTGAGTCTGCAGAACCCAAGGGAAAAAGGCTTAGGTGGCGAATGTTAAAACCAAGGGAAAAAGGCTTAGGTGGCAAATGTTAAAACCAAGATTGGGCCTTGCTGGAGGAGTTTTATTCAAAGTGAACGGTCAAGGGGGTCCCATAAATCACCCAACCGCGTAAGGAATGCAAAATCAAGGAACATAACACCGGTATGACGGAAACTAAGGCGGCAAGAGTGGAACAAAACACCAGGCATAAGGCCGAGCCTTCCACCCTTTACCAAGTATATATATGCAGCGAGTTGCATATTGACGAAACACGACATTTAATTATTAAGTTAACTCTCGTTTATGTACTCAACAATATTAAATGTTGTTAAACATGGCAAGAGGTGAAGCATAATTAAACTAACAATTTAAGCAAGTTTAAATGAGGACGGAAACACAAACAACAATTCCAAAAAATCCCCATATGTCAACAATTTTAAACATTTAAATGTTGTTATCATGATGCGCATGACATAAATAAGTTTTATGCAATTTTATGTAAATGTTGACATGAGCATGTTATGAAGAATTTGGTCTCCATGACGGAATGAAAGGGGTGCCATGGCGACAATAACGAAAATGATGCCAAGGCATTGTTTCGATTTAGAAAACTGATTAAGACGCCGGTGCAAAAGAAACATAGGATGTGCGGAATGTGCAAAGCAACGGGGAGTGATCCCGAATTCCGGATTCCCACGTGACGGTGGCATGGCAAAAAAAGGGACGTGCACGAAACAAACGGGCACGATGCAAACAAGTGGTACATATCATACATGCAAGGGCATCTCATCATGGTCGTCTCGGGTTATACCTTCGAAGCGTGCGTTTTCGGGAAGAACAAGTTTCGTAGTGGAAGTAGGCGTTCACAGGACATTGTGGAAGTAGTGGTACTCGCGGTCTTGGCGACGGTAGTCGTACACGGCTCGTAGTATATGTAGTTGAACTTGACGAAACCCTCAGCGACAGTAGTGGTGCATGTCATAGTGGAACTTGGCGCATCCAACGTCTTCGGGCGTAGAGGTACTTGCAAAAACCGAGATGGTCTTGACGATCCGGTTGGACGACGTGGTTCGGGGCGGTCTCGGTCTTGATGGTCTTTGATTCCAACAATTACTAGGTGGTATTGGCATCCATGACAGAAAGCAAATGGGTGTGCACGGGATGCAACAGAAGGTGGTGGTCGCACACATAGGGTTACAGCCTCGAGTGGCAGCTCAAGAAGCAGAGCAGCGACTTGGAGTCGAAGGAACCTTGGCCGGAGCAAGAGGCGGGGCACCCAGCCAGCGGCAAAACCATGGCCAAGGTGGAGCAATGGACGTATTCGTTCGGAGCTGCAAGGAGGCCAGCACGAGAGAAGGCCGGCAAGCTGCTCGTTCCCGAGGCCCGTCGTTGGAGGTGCAGCAGAGGAGGAACGCGGGCAGCAAGGCAACGGCAACAGAGCAGCCGCGAGAGGCCGAGGGGAACAGCGAGGCAGGCAGGGCTTGAGCAGCTTGCGCGAGGGAGGAGATCGACGGAGGCGCTGCACAAGCGGCGCCAAGGGACGAGCACGGCGGCGATCGGGTGGCGGCCAACAACGGCTCCGGTGGCCGGCGTGGTTGAGGTAGGAGGCGAACAGACGCGGGGAAGGGCAGCAAGGCGGCGGGGTTGCGCGCAGGGTGGCCTTCGTGTGGGTGGCGGCGCGCATGGCAGATCGAGAGAGAGAGAAGGACATCGAGTGGAGGGAGAACGGGATCGGGCTCCTCGCGGCGCTGGAAGGATCGAGCATGGGAGCGAGAGGGGGATTAGATCAGGCTAGGGTTAAGGGGAGACCAGTGGCTGGGCCTGCTGGTTGGGCCTCGTGGCCTGCTGGGCTGGGAGAATTGGGAACAAGGAGAGATGGGTTGGCATGCACTGTTGAACAGTTGTTTTCCAAAAAAAAAGGATAGAAACAAGACACAGAGCAAGAGAAGAGAAAATATTTGGGGTTCCAAATATTTTCTAAATGAACAGAGAATTGGCATGCAGCTACTTCGCTATATTGCAAAATGCCAGAACTTCAAATGGATTCAAAGGAGGAAAGAGCATGGATTTAGGATATGTGCAAACGGAAGGAACTTTAAAATGCAAGTGGGTTGTGGTTAATTCCAAATAAATGGAATATTTATTGTAGCTCCCCAAAATATTGAGAAGATATGTTATAAAGAGAAATCACCATGTGAATTCCCTTGATTTAAATAGATCAACGATCGATGCAATTTATTTAGGTGAGTTTTGAAAAGGGTTGCATGAAGACATGATGCAATGCAAATGATGCAACAATGAATGCAACAAGCAAAACAAACACATGGCGAAACTCAGAATAGCTGGAAGTCTTCTGGAGCGTCGGTCTCGGGGCGTTACACATGATGAGTAAAACTCCGTTCTCCGGAACAATGGAACAAGCTACTGACTTATTGGAAATAATACATACCGATGTGTGCGGTCGAATGAGTATTGATGCTCGTGGTGGGTATCGTTATTTTCTCACCTTCACAGATGATTTGAGCAGATATGGTTATATGTACTTAATGAAGCATATGTCTGAAACATTTGAAAAGTTCAAAGAATTTCATAGTGAAGTAGAAAATTGTCATAACAAGAAAATAAAGTTTCTACGATCTGATCGTGGATGAGAATATTTGAGTTACGAGTTTGATCTTCATTTGAAACAACATGGGATAGTTTCACAATTAACGCCACCTGGAACACCATAGCGAAATGGTGTGTCCGAACATTGTAACCGTACTTTATTAGACATGGTGCGATCTATGATGTCTCTTACTGATTTACCGCTATCGTTTTGGGGTTATGCTCTAGAGACGGCTGCATTCACTTTCAATAGGGCACCATCAAAATTCGTTGAGACGACACCTTATGAACTATGGTTTGGCAAGAAACTGAAGTTGTCGTTTCTTAAAGTTTGGGGCTGCGATGCTTATGTGAAAAAGCTTCAACCTGATAAGCTCGAACCCAAATTGGAGAAGTGCGTCTTCAAAGGATACCCAAAGGAAACTGTCGGGTACACCTTCTATCACAGATCCGAAGGCAAAATCTTTGTTGCTAAGAATGGATCCTTTCTAGAGAAGGAGTTTCTCTAGAAAGAAGTGAGTGGGAGGAAAGTAGAACTTGATGAGGTAACTATACCTTCTCCCTTATTGGAAAGTAGTTCATCACAAAAATCAGTTCTAGTGATTCCTACACGAACTAGTGAGGAAGCTAACGATGATGATCATGAAGCTTCAGATCAAGTTACTACCGAACTTCGTAGGTCTTCGAGAGTAAGATCCGCACCAGAGTGGTACAGTAATCATATTCTGGAAGTCATGTTACTAGACCATGATGAACCTATGAACTATGAGGAAGCGATGATGAGCCCAGATTCCGCGAAATGGCTTGAGGCCATGAAATCTGAGATGGGGTCCATGTATGAGAACAAAGTGTGTACTTCGGTGGACTTGCCCGATGATCGGCAAGCCATAGAAAATAAATGGATCTTTAAGAAGAAGACCGACGCAGACGGTAATGTTACTGTTTACAAAGCTCGATGATGTCTACTACACAACCTTCTTCTTGTAGACGTTGTTGGGCCTGCAAGTGCACATGTTTGTAGGACAGTTGCAAATTTCCCTCAAGTGGATGACCTAGGGTTTATCAATCCGTAGGAGGCGTAGGATGAAGATGGTCTCTCTCAAACAACCCCGCAACCAAATAACAAAGAGTCTCTTGTGTCCCAACACACCCAATACAATGGTAAATTGTATAGGTGCACTAGTTCAGCGAAGAGATGAAGGTACAAGTGCAAAATAGATAGTAGATAAAGGTATTTGTAATCTGAAATAATAAAAACAGCAAGGTAAAAGTGGTAAAAGTGAGCGTAAACGGTATTGCAATGATAGGAAACAAGGCCTAGGGTTCATACTTTCACTAGTGCAAGTTCTCTCAACAATAATAACATAGATATAACATATGACAAGCCCTCAACATGCAACAAAGAGTCACTCCAAAGACACTAATAGCGGAGAATAAACATAGAGATTATGGTAGGGTACGAAACCACCTCAAAGTTATTCTTTCAGATCGATCTATAAAAGAGTTCGTAGTAAAATAACATAAAGCTATTCTTTCCGCTCAATCCATCATAGAGTTCATACTAGAATAACACCTAAAGACACAAATCAACCAAAACCCTAATGTCACCTAGATACTCCATTGTCACCTCAAGTATCTGTGGGCATGATTATACCATATGCATCACACAATCTCAGATTCATCCAACCAACATAAAAGTACTTCAAAAAGTGCCCCAAAGCTACTACCGGAGAGTCAAGAACGTGTGCCAACCCCTATGCATAGGTTGCCAATGTCACGAAACCCGCAAGTTGATCACCAAAACATACATCAAGTGGATCGCAAGACATACATCAAGTGTTCTCATAAAATACTCAATCCGATAAGATAACTTCAAAGGGGAAACTCAATTCATCACAAGAGAGTAGAGGGGGAGAAACATCATAAGATCCAATACAATAGCAAAGCTCGGGATACATCAAGATCGTGCCATAGAGGAACACGAGAGAGAACACGAGACAGAGAGATCAAACACATAGCTACTGGTACATACCCTCAGCCCTAAGGGTGAACTACTCCCTCCTCGTCATGGATAGCACCGGGATGATGAAGATGGACTCCGGTGATGGGATCCCCCTCCGGCAGGGTGCCGGAATAGGGTCCCGATTGGTTTTTGGTGGCTACAGAGGCTTGCGGCGGCGGAACTCCCGATCTAGGTTCTGTTCTGGAAGTTTTTGGGTACGTAGGTATATATGGGTGCAGGAAGTACGTCGGGGGAGCTACGGGGGTCCCACGAGGCAGGGGGCGCGCCCAGGGGGGGTGTGCCCCCACCCTCGTGAGCACCTCCCGTATCTCCTGACGTGCACTCCAAGTCCATCGGGTGGCTTTCCTTCCAAAAATAACTTCTCCAGTTGATTTCGTTCCGTTTTGACTCCGTCTGATATTCCTTTTCCTCAAAACACTGAAATAGGCATAAAACAGCAAATCTGGGCTGGGCCTCCGGTTAATAGGTTAGTCCCAAAAATAATATAAAAGTGGATAATAAAGCCCAATATTTCCTAAAACAGTATATAAAGTAGCATGGAGCAATAAAAAAATTATAGATACGTTGGAGATGTATCAAGCATCCCCAAGCTTAATTCCTGCTCGTCCTCGAGTAGGTAAACGATAAAAAAAGAATTTTTGATGCGGAGTGATACTTTGGCATAATTTCAATGTAAATCTTCTGAATTGTGACATGAATATTCAGATCCGAAAGATTCAAGACAAAAGTTCATATTGACATAAAAGTAATAATACTTCAAGCATAAAAATTAAAGCAATCATGTCTTCTCAAAATAGCATGGCCAAAGAAAGTTATCGCTACAAAATCATATAGTCTGGCTAAGCTCTATCTTCATCACACAAAGTATTTAATCATGCACAACCCCGATGACGAGCCAAGCAATTGTTTCATACTTTAGTAATCTCAAACTTTTTCAACTTTCACGCAATACATGAGCGTGAGCCATGGACATAGCACTATAGGTGAAATAGAATGGTGGTTGTGGAGAAGACAAAAAGGGGAGGATAGTCTCACATCAAATAGGCGTATCAACGGGCTATGGAGATGCCCATCAATAGATATCGATGTGACTGAGTAGGGATTGCCATGCAACGGATGCACTAGAGTGATAAGTATATGAAAGCTCAACAAAATAAACTAAGTGGGTGTGCATCCAACTTGCTTGCTCACGAAGACCTAGGGCACTTTTGAGGAAGCCCGTCATTGGAATATACAAGCCAAGTTCTATAATGAAAAATTCCCACTAGTATATGAAAGTGACAACATATGAGACTCTCTATCATGAAGATCATGGTGCTACTTTAAAGCACAAGTGTGGAAAAAGGATAGTAGCATTGTCCCTTCTCTCTTTTTCTCTCATATTTTTTTTATTTTGTTGGGCTTCTTTGGCCTCTTTTTTTATTTGTTTGGGCTTCTTTGGCCTCTTTTATTTTTTTCATAAAGTCCGGAGTCTCATCCCGACTTATGGGGGAATCATAGTCTCCATCATCCTTTCCTCACTGGGACAATGCTCTAATAATGATGATCATCACACTTTTATTTTTTTCTTACAACTCAACAATTACAACTCGATACTTAGAACAAAATATGACTCTATATGAATGCCTCCGGCGGTGTACCGGGATATGCAATGAATCATGAGCGACATGTATGAAAATTATGAAGGTGGCCTTGCCACAAATACAATGTCTACTACATGTTCATGCAAAAAGCAATATGACAAAAGTAATGTGTGTCATATGAGCGGAACGGTGGAAAGTTGCATGGCAATATATCTTGGAATGGCTATGGAAATGCCATGATAGGTAGGTATGGTGGCTGTTTTGAGGAAGGTATATGGTGGGTGTACGATACCGGCGAAAAGTGCGCGGTAATAGAGAGGCTAGCAATGGTGGAAGGGTGAGAGTGCGTATAATCCATGGACTCAACATTAATCAAAAGAACTCATGCACTTGTTGCAAAAATTTAGAAGTCATCAAAAACCAAAGCACTAAACGCATACTCCTAGGGGGATAGATTGGTAGGAAAAGACCATCGCTCGTCCCCGACTGCCACTCATAAGGAAGACAATCAATAAATAAAATTGTGCTCCGACTTCATCACAAAGTAGTTCACCATACGTGCATGCTACGGGAATCACAAACTTCAACACAAGCATTCTTTAAATTCATAATCACCCTAACTAGCATTGCTTTGATATTATCACCTCCATATCTCAAAACAATTATCAAGCATCAAACTTATCTTAGTATTCAACACACTCAAAAGAAAGTTTCACATATCTTGAATACCAAGTATATTATCTTTAAGCAAATTACCATGCTATTAAGGACTCTCAAAATAATCTAAGTGAAGCATGAGAGATCAATAGTTTCTTTAAAACAAATCCACCACCGTGCTCTAAAAGATATAAGTGAAGCACTAGAGCAAAAATTATCAAGCTCAAAAGATATAAGTGAAGCACATAGAGTATTCTAGCAAATTCTAATTTGTGTATGGCTATCTCTCATTAAAGGATTTCAGATCTTGATACTACATTCAAACAGCAAGCAAAGCTAAATAAAACTACAATGCAAGGATAGCACAACTCATGTGAAGAAGCAAAAACTTAGGCTCAACCGATACTAACCGATAGTTGTTGAAGAAGAAAGGTGGGATGCCTATCGAGGCATCCCCAAGCTTAGATGCTTGAGACTTCTTGAAATATTATCTTGGGGTGCCTTGGTCATCCCCAAGCTTGAACTTTTGTGTCTCCTTAATTCCTCTCATATCATGGTTTCTCTTCTTTTTATCAAAAGCTTCATTCACAACAAACTCAACAAGAACTCATGAGATAGGTTAGTATAAACCAATGCAAAACCTTATCATCTTCTACTGTAACAAATCACTTAAATTATTATTCAACATCGCATACTAAATGCCTCTGCATATTTAATACTCCTATCCTCAAATAGAATCATTAAACAAGCAAACATATGCAAACAATGCAAACATAATAGCAATCTGCCAAAACAGTACAGTCTGTGAAGAATGCAAGAGTAACAATACTTCCCTGACTCCAAACATTATGTACTAAAATTCCCACTTTAATAAATTTATCAGATCTTAATATGCAAAAAGATTCAGCGTTATACCATTCTCTGACTTTTCTAGGGAATTTTTGCAACAGCGGTAAACTTTCTGTTTTCAAACAGCAACATGTATACTAGCAAAATAAGCATGACAAAAGCTATCCTTGACTTTTTTTATTGAAACTAAAGATGCAAAACATCATTATAACTACAGCAAGCAAAAACTAACAAAATAAAATGACGCTCCAAGCAAAACACATATCATGTGGTGAATAAAAATATAGCTTCAAGTAAAGTTACCAATGAACGAAGAGAAAGAGGGGATGCCATCCAGGGCATCCCCAAGCTTAGGCTCTTGATTGTCCTTGAATATTACCTTGGGGTGCCTTTGGCATCCCCAAGATTAGGCTCTTGCCACTCCTTATTCCATAGTCCATCGAATCTTTACTCAAAACTTGAAAACTTCACAACACAAAACTTAAAACAAAACTTGTAAGCTCCGTTAGTATAAGAAAATAAAACCACCACTTAGGTACTGTAATGAACTCATTCTAAATTCATATTGGTGTAATATCTACTGTATTCTAACATCTCTATGGTTCATACCACTTAATATTAGCCATAGATGCATCAAAATAAGCAAACAACACAATGAAAACAGAATCTGTCAAAAACAGAACAGTCTGTAGTAATCTGTATCAAACGTATACTTCTGGAACCCCAAAAATTATGAAATAAATTGCTGGACCTGAGGAATTTGTATATTAATCATATGAAAAAAGAATCGACCTAAAATCACTCTCCAGTAAAAAATGGCAGCTAAACTCGTGGGCGCTAAAGTTTCTGTTTTTCACAGCAAGATCACATAAACTTCACCCAAGTCTTCCCAAAGGTTCTACTTGGCACTTTATTGAAACAAAAGCTATAAAACATGATTACTACAGTAGCATAATCATGTGGAAACACAAAAATAGTAAGGATAAATATTGGTTTATCTCCCAACAAGCGCTTTTCTTTAATGCCTTTCTAGCTAGGCATGATGATGGCAATGATGCTCACATAAAAGATAAGAATTGAAACATAACGGGAGCATCATGAAGCATATGACTAGCACATTTAAGACTAACCCACTTCCTATGGATAGTGATTTTGTGAGCAAACAACTTATGGGAACAATAATCAACTAGCATAGGATGGCACAACAAGCATAACTTCAAGATTTTAAGCACATAGAGAGGAAACTTGACATTATTGCAATTCCTACAAGCATATGTTCCTCTCTCATAATAATTTTCAGTAGCATCATGAATGAATTCAACAATATAACCAGAACCTAAAGCATTCTTTTCATGATCTACTAGCATAGAAGATTTACTACTCTCCACATAAGCAAAATTCTTCTCATGAATAGTAGTGGGAGCAAACTCAACAAAATAACTATCATGTGATTGAAAATTAAGATCAAGATGACACGTTTCATGGTTATCATTATTCTTTAAAGCATACGTGTCATCACAATAATCATCATAGATAGGAGGCCTGCTTTCATCATAGTAAATTTTCTCATCAAAACTTGGGGGACTAAAAATATCATATTCATCAAACATAGCTTCCCCAAGCTTGTGGCTTTGCACATCATTATCATCATGGATATTCAAGGAATTCATACTAACAACATTACAATCATTCTCATCATTCACATATTTCATGCCAAGTATTCTATGTAGTTCTTCTTCTAGCACTCGAGCACAATTTTCCTTTCCATCATACTCATGAAAGATATTAAAAAGGTGAAGCGTATGAGACAAACTTAACTCCATTTTTTTTGTAATTTTCTTTTATAAACTAGACTAGTGCTAAAACAAGAAACAAAAGGATTCGATTGCAAGATCTAAAGATATACCTTCAAGCACTCACCTCGCCAGAAAAGAGCTTAGTGACGGAGTGTGAGTACCCTTTACCTAGCCTCCTCGGCAACGGTGCCAGAAAAGAGCTTGATGTCTACTACACAACCTTCTTCTTGTAGACGTTGTTGGGCCTGCAAGTGCACAAGTTTGTAGGACAGTAGCAAACTTCCCTCAAGTGGATGACCTAAGGTTTATCAATCCGTAGGAGGTGTAGGATGAAGATGGTCTCTCTCAAACAACCCCGCAACCAAATAACAAAGAGTCTCTTGTGTCCCCAACACACCCAATACAATGGTAAATTGTATAGGTGCACTAGTTCGGCGAAGAGATGAAGATACAAGTGCAAAATAGATAGTAGATAAAGGTATTTGTAATCTGAAATAATAAAAAAAGCAAGGTAACAAGTGGTAAAAGTGAGCGTAAACGGTATTGCAATGATAGGAAACAAGGCCCAGGGTTCATACTTTAACTAGTGCAAGTTCTCTCAACAATAATAACAGAGATAGAACATATGAAAAGCCCTCAACATGCAACAAAGAGTCACCTCAAAGACACTAATAGCGGAGAACAAACATAGAGATTATGGTAGGGTACGAAACCACCTCAAAGTTATTCTTTTGGATCGATCTATAAAAGAGTTCGTAGTAAAATAACATAAAGCTATTCTTTCCGCTCAATCCATCATAGAGTTCATACTAGAATAACACCTTAAGACACAAATCAACCAAAACCCTAATGTCACCTAGATACTCCATTGTCACCTCAAGTATCCGTGGGCATGATTATACGATATGCATCACACAATCTCAGATTCATCCAACCAACATAAAAGTACTTCAAAAAGTGCCCCAAAGCTACTACCGGAGAGTCAAGAACGTGTGCCAACCCCTATGCATAGGTTCCCAATGTCACGAAACCCGCAAGGTGATCACCAAAACATACATCAAGTGGATCGCAAGACATACATCAAGTGTTCTCATAAAAGACTCAATCCAACAAGATAACTTCAAAGGGGAAACTCAATTCATCACAAGAGAGTAGAGGGGGAGAAACATCATAAGATCTAACTACATAGCAAAGCTCGGGATACATCAAGATCGTGCCATAGAGGAACACGAGAGAGAGAGATCAAACACATAGCTACTGGTACATACCCTCAGCCCCGAGGGTGAACTACTCCCTCCTCGTCATGGATAGCGCTGGGATGATGAAGATGGCCTCCGGTGATGGGATCCCCCTCCGGCAGGGTGCCGGAATAGGGTCCCGATTGATTTTTGGTGGCTACAGAGGCTTGCGGCGGCGGAACTCCCGATCTAGGTTCTGTTCTGGAAGTTTTTGGGTACGTAGGTATATATGGGTGCAGGAAGTACATCGGGGGAGCTACGGGGGTCCCACGAGGCAGGGGGGCGCGCCCCCCACCCTCGTGAGCTTCTCCCGTATCTCCTGACGTGCACTCCAAGTCCATCGGGTGGCTTTCCTTCCAAAAATAACTTCTCCAGTTGATTTCGTTCCGTTTTGACTCCGTTTGATATTCCTTTTCCTCTAAACACTAAAATAGGCATAAAACAGCAAATTTGGGCTGGGCCTCCGGTTAATAGGTTAGTCCCAAAAATAATATAAAAGTGGGTAATAAAGCCCAATATTGCCTAAAACAGTAGATAAAGTAGCATGGAGCAATCAAAAATTATAGATACATTGGAGACGTATCACTCAACTTGTTGCGAAAGGTTTTCGACAAGTTCAAGGAGTTGACTATGATGAGACTTTCTCACCCGTAGCGATGCTTAAGTCTGTCCGAATTATGTTAGCAATTGCTGCATTTTATGATTATGAAATTTGGCACATGGATGTCAAAACTGCATTCCTGAATGGATTTCTGGAAGAAGAGTTGTATATGATGCAACCGGAAGGTTTTGTCGATCCAAAGGGTGCTAGCAAAGTGTGCAAGCTCCAGCGATCCATTTATGGACTGGTGCAAGCCTCTCGGAGTTGGAATAAACGCTTTGATAGTGTGATCAAAGCATATGGTTTTATAGAGACTTTTGGAGAAGCATGTATTTACAAGAAAGTGAGTGGGAGCTCTGTAGCATTTCTAATCTTATATGTAGATGACATATTGTTGATTGGAAATGATATAGAATTTCTGGATAGCATAAAGGGATACCTGAATAAGAGTTTTTCTATGAAAGACCTCGGAGAAGGTACTTACATATTGGGCATCAAGATCTATAGAGATAGATCTAGATGCTTAATTGGACTTTCACAAAGCACATACCTTGATGAAGTTTTGAAGAAGTTCAAAATGGATCGGTCAAAGAAAGGGTTCTTGCCTGTGTTACAAGGTGTGAAGTTGAGTCAGACTCAAAGCCCGACCACTACAGAAGATAGAGAGAAAATGAAAGTCATTCCCTATGCTTCAGCCATAGGATCTATCATGTATGCAATGTTGTGTACCAGACCTGATGTATGTCTTGCTATAAGCATAGTAGGGAGGTACCAAAGAATCCTGTAGTGGAGCACTGGACAGCGGTCAAGAACATCCTGAAATACCTGAAAAGGACTAAAGATATGTTTCTTGTTTATGGAGGTGAAAAAGAGCTCGTCGTAAACGGTTACGTCGATGCAAGCTTTGACACTGATCCGGATGACTCGAAGTCACAAACCGGATACATATTTTTATTGAATGGAGGAGCTGTCAGTTGGTGCAGTTCCAAGCAGAGCATCATGGCAGGATCTACGTGTGAAGCGGAGTATATTGCTGCTTCGGAAGCACCGAATGAAGGAGTTTGGAGGAAGGAGTTCATATCCAATCTAGGTGTCATACCTAGTGCATTGGGTCCAATGAAAATCTTTTGTGACTATATTGGTGCAATTTCCTTGGCAAAGGAATCCAAATTTCACAAGAGAACCAAGCGCATCAAGAGACACTTCAATTCCATCCGTCATCAAGTGTCGGAAGGGGACATATAAAATCTGCAAGATACACATGGATCTGAATGTTGCAGACCCGTTGACTAAGCCTCTCTCACGAGCGTTAGTTTGGTTCAATTCTTCATAACATGACTGCCACATACAATTCAGTGAAGAAGAACCACTACTACCTACATGAAGTTTTTGATCGCACCTGGGCTGTTCTGAGTTATATCTACGGTGATGAAGAACTCAAGTAGATGGGCTTCAAGCAGGACTTCCGCTAGTCTAAGCCTCCGGTGAAGAAATTCAAGAAGGTCGAAGTTCCTCCTTTGGTGCCCAGCTCATGTTCTTCATCGCGCGAGACCGATGAAAATGAAGACCTGGACGACACTGCGGCAGGCCCTACTCCAACAACCGACCCCAACAACGTTGGCGCTCATCCATCAACTTCGTGATGAAATTCTTCGGGGGCGTTAGTCCTCACTTTTCGTCCCTTTTGGTCATTTGATGACGAAGGGGGAGAAATTTGAGTTAGTATTCAAGCGGGTCTATCTATATGGGCGTTTTTTTGTTAAGTTGCAACTCTCGTTCTTCTGAAGTGTTGTTGATTGAGTTGTAAATTAAGTCCGATGGTGACCTGATACTTTTGCTATGTTTTCTACATGCTATTTCCTCATATATGTTATGCACGCATGCTGAATTACATCAGTCACCATATTTCATCATGCATTTCAAATTCATCATTCGATATGTTAAATGCATGTATGGATTACAAGATATAGGGGGAGATCTCCATGATTCTACGCTTCACACTACAAAAAAAAGACACATCCATGACATTTTGGGCCGAACGAATTTTTTTTGTCATACATATGACACTTCTATGACGATAATTGGGACAAAACCCGTTATCATCATAGATGTGGTGGGCTCCTACTTCTATGACAAAAAAATCATTATAGAAAATGGGCTTTTCGTCCTAGGCGGGCCGGAGACGCAGCTGCATGACATTCTTTGGGCCGTCCATGACGGAAAAAACCGTGGTAGAAGCGAGGGCGAGGAAAATTTCAGGGAGTTCCCAGTTATGGTGGGAGGTCGGGGGCCGAGCGATGCGCGTTTCTCTCGTACACGTACGCGCGTGTGTGCGAGGCGTTGGTTCTAACTGAACCCGAGCAAGGCGTTGGGCTCTAACTGAACCCGAGCGATTGCACTGCAGGCTACGCGTTATTGAACCCGAGCGATCGATCGATGGCTGTTAACTGAACCCGATTGAGCGATTCCTTCGCTACTGCTGCTAACTGAAGCCGATCGATTGGATGAATAGTGAGTGCTGCGGGGGGGTTTGGATGAACAGTGAGCGGTGGCGTTGCCTCTGGATGAATAGGACCCCGTGGTGTGGAGGGCTGGATGAACAGTAGACGGTGGAGGGGTGCCCATGGAGGGGTGGTTGAACAGGACCTTGTGGTGTGGAGGGCTGGATGAACAGTAGACGACGGAGGGGTGCCCGTAGAGGGGTGGTTGAACAGTAGCTGGTGGAGTAGCGCGTGGTGGAGGCTGGATGAACAGGAGCCCGTGGAGGCTGGAGGAGAGGTCGACGGTAGCCCGTGGAGGCTGGAGGAGGTCGACGGTGGAGATGAATAGTATCCTGTGGAGTCCCGTTTTGCAGTGCGCCACACCCCTCCCGATGAACAGGACCCCCGTTTCGATCGTAGCGCTCCAACACAAGTCCGTTTCATCCGTTTTGCGGTACG
>NC_041383.1:674210220-674346886 GCF_002162155.2 Triticum dicoccoides | reverse complement strand
GATCAATAGGACCCCCGTTTCGACCGTAGGAGGTCCATTTCCTCCGTTTTGCGGTACGCCACACCCCTCCCGATCAACAGGACCCCCGTTTCGACTGTAGGAGGTCCGTTTCCTCCGTTTTGCGGTACGCCACACCCCTCTAGATCAACAGGACCCCGTTCCGAACGTAGGAGGTCCTTTTCCTCTATTCTGCGGTATGGCAGGCCTCGTTTCCATCGCCTGTTCCGTCCAAGCCATCCCAATGAACACAACCACGCATTCCGTTCGGACCTAGCCGGTTGGCTCCCCATGAACACGACGACGACCCTGTTTCTCCGTTCCGACCCAGCCATGTACGTATGCGCAAGTAGGCATTCGAGACCCTGCCTGTATGTACGTACGTGGCTGTATTTTCTTTCTTGCACCCTGGCCGCTGTACGTACGTGTACATGCTACGTGCACGCCTCTACTACGACACGTGCGTGCCTCTACATCGACCAGTATATATGTACATACACGTTCGCGACCAGAATGACAATGCTACGTACGCTTCGACCAGGTGGGTCCCGACTGTCAGGCACTTCCTTGCGTGCGAAGATGTAGCTGGTGGTTCCCAACAGTCAGGGGGGCGAATCTTTTTTTTGCCCGGACGCACTTCCTTGCGTGCGAAGATGTAGCTGGTGGGTCCCAGTAGTCAGGGGGAAACGTTTTTTTCGCGAAATGCGGTGGCCCGTCCGGTGGGTCCCCGCTGTCAGGTGGAGGAATAATTATTTTCCGCGTAATAAGGAGGCACTTCCTTGCTGCGGCCATGGACCCAGCTGTCAGCCTATCCACGTACAGTCCACGTCCGATGGAAGTCGTTCCTTGACCACGTTGACCACGCCGTGCCGAGAGCACCAGGGAGGTGGACGACAGCGAGGCCTAGGAAGGGGACGACGGGGAGCCGAGGAAGACGCGACAGTGGAAGCCCGCGTGGAGAGGAGTATGAGGGTTCACTGGTTCGGCTGCGGTGTGAGGCTGCCGTCGCCGCAGGGCCTGGCCAGTGGTGGGAATAGTAGGGGGCGGTGAGGCCTTCGCTCCAACACATCCGACCACGGGAGGCAGGAGCATGCGGCACGACCAGCGCTGCTTTGGGCGGCTGGAGCAAGAAGACCAGAGGTTGAAGAAGCACTACGACTGTTGGATGGACATCGTACAGTTACTGGAGCTAGAATCGTTTATATTGACTAAGTTGACAAAGCCCTCCGTCCCTGTCAACTTAGTAGGCCCACAAGTCAGCCTCCCACCAAGGTGGGTCCCAACTAGCAGGGGGGTATTCTGGTGGGTCCGAGCTGACAGTAGGGGGAATGGTTTTTTGCGAAATACGGTGGCCCATCGGGTGTGTCCCAGCAGTCAGGGGAAAACGTTTTTTCACGAAATACTGGTGGCCCGTCCGGTGGGTCCTTGCTGTCAGGTGGAGGAATAATTATTTTCCGCGTAATAAGGAGGCACTTCCTTGCGGCTGCCGTGGACCCAGCTGTCAGCCTCTCCATGTACAGTATTCTTCCGATGGAATTCGGTTGTTAACCACATTGACCACGCCACGCCGAGAGCACCACGGCGGTGGACGACGGCGAGGCCTAGGAAGGGGACGAAGCGGAGCCGGGGAAGACGCGACAGTGGATGCCCACGCGGATAGGAGTATGAGGGTTCACTGGTTCGGCAATGGTATCGTTTATGAGGAAAGACTCTTG
Source organism: Triticum dicoccoides (assembly GCF_002162155.2). Classification (NCBI taxonomy): domain Eukaryota; kingdom Viridiplantae; phylum Streptophyta; class Magnoliopsida; order Poales; family Poaceae; genus Triticum; species Triticum dicoccoides. The sequence continues at coordinate 674,345,174 of NC_041383.1, read as the reverse complement.
CAGGAATTCTCTGTGCTCCAATGTAGATGTAAGTACCTATTGTATATCACTATATTTTTACATCAGCATGTATTTTGTTAATTGGCGTGAATCCAACCTTTATCTGATCTAAATTTAGTTGTAGCAAAATGTATGATTAAAGGCCACAATGTTGATTTTTGTAAGGAAAACTGCCTGGTAGTTTTGCATCCTGAGCTGCATGAGTGTACTATCTCATATCAGTGGGTTTGAATACTTTGGTTCTGCAGTGGGGTTTTCAGTGTTTTTTCTACTGTGTTGTCCTATTGTATACCTAGCTCTTACATCATACTCCCTCCGTCTGGATTAAATGTCACAAAAATGGATAAAATTTGATGTATCTAGAACTGAAATACGCCTAGACCCATCCATTTATTTCCGGATGGAGGGAATACATGTCAATATGTCATGCCTTTCTATTCTTCAGTACCTATTCCATCTCTACTGTAGCATGTTTTATAACTGAATCACCCTTCTTCTATATAAGGCATGCAAGGGGAAGACGACTATGTTAGAATCTGAATGGTTACAAACCAGGTCTTTGCAAAAGATCCAAACGGCAGGAGATAATAAACCAACTCCATTTTTCATAGATACTGCTCCAGCACAGAGAAACCCAACTCCCACTGATAATAAGCAGATTCCAGTGGCCAAAGAACTAGTCCGCTCCAGTCCAGCAAAAGAATGTCAACTCCATTCTAAGAAGCGTGTGCGTATCCCCGCATCATGAAATTTTATAGCATTCTGATCATATTTTCTACATGTTTCTTACCCATCTCTCTTTTAGAAAATAAGGTTAAATAATAGAAGACTTCCTCCATTGGGATCTTATTCGAGGAAAATATCTTGCGGGAATTCTCTGTGCTCCAATGCTGATGTAAGTACCTGTTGTATATCACTATATTTTTACATCCACATGTATTTTGTTAATCGGAGTGAATCTAACCTTTATCTGATCTAAAATTAGTTGTAGCAAAATATTAAAGGCGCCAATGTTGATTTTTGTAAGGAAAACTGCCTGGTAGTTTTGCATACTGAGCTGCATGAATGTACTATCTCATATCACGCACATTACTGAATTGTAGTGCTTCTCTGGTTGCCCATTCATTCATTGTGTCAATGTTGCTTTCGTACTACCTTACTTGGCTGATGATAGCTGTGCCATATTGTGTTAATTTGGTGTAGGCTAGTTGCCCAAACGTTCATTGTGTCAATGTTGCTTTCCTATTATCTAACTTGGCCAATGATGGCAATGCTAGTGTGTTAATTTTGTGCAGGTTGCTGAAGATAAGAAGACAAACTCTGAAAATAGCAAGGCAACCCCATTGTTTCTTTCTAGTAAATCTAGGCCAGGTAATGTGGCAATAACCCATGATTAATCTATTTGGTTCCCATCCTAATTTATGTTATGATGCAGTGGTCGAGACACTCTCCACTATCAATAATACAAGCCTACCAAAATCGCCATCTGAATCTGTTCAGTATCCTCTGTCTCGAATGCAATGGAATAAATGTATGTTTGTGAACCAATTAATGGCTGAAGCAATGATGGAAATGGTGGATGAATCAGAGGTGCAGAGTCGTGCGACACAACAACTGATCAATGTTTTCAGAGACAGTGTAGCAAAGCAGCAAGAACTTGTCCACATGCTTATGGGCGTCATCTGTGCTGAGGTTGAAGATTGTGACGTTGTAGATGGTTAGGTTCTGCTCATTTATTTGCACTGGCATCAATCTTTGATTGCCCAGTGGATGTAATTTCCTGTAATATATGCTGGATGTGCAACGTTATTCCCTGTATGCCGTACCTTTGCTTGATCGGTTTTGGTCCTGTGCATAATTGCTTGACGTAATGGGCTCAAATTATCTAATTTGGCCTAAAGACTTGTACGAACTTTAGTGGGCCCATTAAGTTAATGGGTCGTTACTTGGCCGAAAGTTAATGGTCGGCCCTCTTACCTCCCGGGTCGTTAACAGGCCGACATCGAAGCGGGCAACAGGTGGCCCCAATTTATTTCACGGGCCGTTAACATGCCGTTACTAAGTTTGGGCTACATATGGCCCAACTATACTGTAGGCCTTTAGCAGGCTGAAAGAGACAGTGGGCTTGTACTAGACCATGAAGAGCATGGGCCGCTAAGAGGCTGAATGTCATGTCGTACTGTAAATGGCCCAACTATGTTGTGGGCCTTTAACAGGCCGAAAGGGAAACCGGGCTGGTATTGGACCATGACGGGCATGGGCCGTTAAAAGGCCAAAACTAAGGTCCGACTACAAATGGCCCAACTCATTTATGGTCCGTTAACAGGCCGAAAGGCACACAAGGCCGAGAATTGGCCCAACACTTAAATGGGTCTCTAAAAGGCCAAAACTCAGGTCCGACTACAAATGGCCCAACTGATTTATGGGACGTCAACAGGCTGAAAGTGACACCGGGCCAGAAATTGGCCCAACACTTAAATGGGCCGCTAAAAGGCCGAAACTAATGTCTGACTACAAATGGCCCATCAGATTTATGGGCCGTCAACAGGCTGAAAGACACACCGGGCCGGAAATTAGCCCAACATTTAAATGGGTCGCTAAAAGGCCGAAAGATGTACATCCTGAAAATTGGCCCATCCATTAAATGTGCCGTTAACCGGCCGAAATCTCATCGGGCCGATATTGAGCCCAAATATATAGCAGGCTATTAACGGGCTCGAACTGACCATGGGCTGCAATGGTGTCAAATCTTTAACATGTCGTTGATGGGCCGAATTGGCACATCTCGTATGGGCCGTGGGCTTAAATGGACCTGACACAAGTAGGCCTTATATGGGCCGGCCTGCTAATTTTTACTGGGCCGACCTTTTTCACCGGAATGGGCCACTGTTGGGCCGTGCCACGTGTCGACCTATCATAGGCGCCTCCTGTCCAATGAGTGGATGACATCTGTCCCAACGGTGAGGCAACACATGTTTCCTGCGGCCAATGATGATTTTACATGTGGAAAATCCCCATTGGTCCAGGCTATTAACGGGTTATCGGATCCAAAACCGGACCTGATAGCTTAACGGCGTTCCGTTACGGTGGATGCCACGTGTCGGTTATCCTTGACGAAAGCACTTCTGTGACGCGCGATTTATTGTCATGGAAGTGGACACTTCCATGATGATAATTTTGGTAATGTCATGGAACACTTATACGACAGCACATGTATGACTATCTTGATTCTGTCATAAAATCGTCATGGATGTACATGCATGACAAAAAACGCTACCTACTGTGACAAACACGTATCATCACGGAAGTGTATTTTTTTTGTAGTGTCAAATGTGCATTGCTTCAAAAGAAAATTCCTCACTATGCACATCTTCAGGGGGAGTTCTTCTATATCTTGCAAATATCTTGCAAATAAGCACTTTGAATTCATATGTTTGTCCCTGTTGAAAACTTAATCTATATTGTCATCAATCACCAAAAAAGGGGAGATTGTAAGTGCATCTAGTGCCCCTTAGTGATTTTGGTGTATTGAAGACTTATAGGTTAAGGGACTAATATGTTTGTGAGTGTACACATGCTCTATAAGTCGATGAGGAGTTTGATATTTACAGTGAAAGTCGACCCCTAAAAATGAATGTCTTCAGCTGAAGACTTTGGTTCTCCTGAAGACTTTGAAAGTGAAGAAATTGGTGTGACCGTGAAGACTTGGATATTCATGCGAGGACTATGAAGCATGAAGACTTTTGTTTTCATAGTTTCATTTTCTTCTTCTTGAGTCATAGGAAACACCATACTGTTAAAGGGGGTCGAGGTAATACTAAGGAAACTGATTTCCAAGTGATTCTCAACTCAAATCATACACCTATTCAATTCGTTCAAGTGAAGCCATTGGAAATCTAATATAAGTTCAGTCAATTTCTTCAGTGACAGAGACAAAGATCTTCTGGTCTCTAAGGAATTTGTTCTGACTGAGGAGTTAGGAATTCGCCAGTGCAGATTGCCTACAAAGTGAGTAACATGATAGCCCTGAGGAATTAGAACCTCAAATCCAACCGTTGCTGTGCCATGAGCCAGCTGTCCAAAATATCCTACCACCTAACGATCATATCCTTTAAGGGTTTTTATGTCTTATCATGTCGCGCTGCTCCCTAGGCTATAAATAGCCGCCCCTACAACCACTAGCTGGTTGTCTGCTTCGAGAGAAAGTGACATTTGTCAATTGAGAGCATACCATCCTCCGAGGACTTTGAGCGAAAATCATCAAGTGAGGAAAACCCAAATCCCAAACCCAAAGCTACAAACCCAAAGTGACTGAGCATCACTGAAGAGATTGTTCCTGTGTGGAACCGATGCTTGTTACCTTTGAGGACTGTGTATCCTCCAGACGGTTAGGCGTCATGGTCTAAGCATCTAAGAGGAATTGTGGATTGCCGAGTGACCAAGTCTGTGAAGGTTTGGAAGTCACCTGTGAAGACTTACCACGAGTGTTGGGAAAGGTCTGTGTGATCTTAGCTCAAGGAGAATACGGTGAGGACTGTGTGTCCTCGAGTTTAAATACTCAGCTACTCCAACCAGACGTACAACTGTCATAGCAGTTGGAACTGGTTTACCAAATCATTGTCTTCACCAAGCCTACTAGTTCTATTTCCTCAACCCTTTCATTTCCTCATTCATGTGTTGATGAACCTGATCATTATTGTTTGAAGACTTTCTGTATTTCCTCAATCCAATTTCTTCAGTCACATTGTCTTCAGCTTGCTTATCCTATGTTTACGCTTTCTGTACTCTGTGTCTGTCTTTCATTTCATCATGATGACTATGCTATTGCTCTGTTATGCTTATACCCGAGTACTTATTCTGCTGCTTGTTGCTCGTGACTTAGGAATTTCCTCACCCTGAAATTCCTCAGTGATGAATTTGTAAAAATTACCTATTCACCCCCTCTAGTCGAGCTAACACACTTTCAATTGGTATCAGAGCAAGGTACTCCCTTGTTTTGTGTGATTTTGGTTTAACCACCTCGAGTTTTAGTTATGTCGACTGCAGGAATGAAGAAAGTGTCTTGCCCCATCTTTAACGGTCATGAGTATCCCAAGTGGAAGGCCATGATGAAGAAGCGACTCATGGTGATGAACAATGAACTGTGGACCGTCACTGAGAATTGTCTTATCTATCTATGCAAGATGGCGGAGGCTGATGATATTCGTAAGTACACTCTACTCAACCTCACGGCAAAGGATGTCATCTGCTCCTGTTTGTCCCAAAATCAGTTCAGGAACATCATGAATCCCAACCATGCGAAGCTTATCTGGGACTGACTCTCTAAAGTCTACGAAGGTCATCGTACTCGTCATGATCCATGGTTTGAGGATTTCAAGGAATCACTCAAGGAGATGACTTTCGCACCTGAATCATCATCCACTACACCAAGCCTTATGGCAAAGGGTGCCAAGGTAACTAAATGCTACCTTTCTGAATCTAGTGATAATGAATCGGGTGATGAATTTGGACCCGGCTGTGTTAAACTTGCTTCCCTTGCCACTAAACAACAAAGAGCTCTTGAAAAAGTTCAAAACATGCTTGATGAAAGCGATGATATGTCGGGTGAGGAATTGAATCGAACTAAGGCTTTGGCTAATAGTCTTCAAAAACTTCAGTCTAAGTTTGACAACCTTCAAAATCATCATAACACTCTCTTAACGAATCATGAGAAGCTTTCTTATGAATTTCTTCAAAGAAAGCAAGATCTTGAGAAGTTAAAAGTGAGTTATGAAGATCTTCAGAAGGAAAATGATTCATTGCTTGCTCAACAAATCAGTTCCGCTCAGGAAGAATTTATTCCACCATGTTTGAAATGCATTGAGCGTGAATCTGCTAATTCTTCACCTGATTGTTCAAATGCTTCTATTGCTGCAAATTCTTCAACTGTCTCTATGGTCACAAATTCCTCATCTGAGGATACCACAAGTATCACTGACGATAATGCAGGGCTGAAGGAATTGTATGTGATAGGCATTTACAAAAGCCTCAAAGGGCATCAGACTCTATGTGATGTGCTCAAAAAGCAAATCTTGAACAGGAACCCTAGGAAAGAGGGTATTGCCTTTGAGAGGAAACTCAATGCTGATGGGACCTACTGGAAACCTAAGCAGTATCCCAAAACCTAATGGGTTGCTGCGAAAGGACCGCCGTAGATCCATGCACTCTATCTGGCTTTACTTGTGATTCTTCATATTCCTCTGATGAGTCAATTGACTCCAACTATAAACTGTTTAAGAATCAGAATGGTGATGTATTTGCTCGATATGTTGGAACTAACTGCAGGAACGGACCCCCTATGAAGAAAATCTGGGTTCCTAAAAGGTGCCTTGAAAATCTTCAGGTGAATGTCATCATGACACCACCCATGAAGAATAGGAAAGCCAGATCAAATTCTTCATATGGATCAAAATCTTCATATGGATCCAAGTCCTCATATGGATCAAATTCCTCAAATGGATCAAAATCCTCATATGAACATCATCATGCTAACACTTATGTTTCGCAGGGAAAGTCTAAAGGCTATGAATATGTGCATTATTCTTCAAACCATTATGTTCATAAGTCCTCGAAGAATTTCTCTGCTTATTCATATGCTTATCCTAACCACTCTTCTGTGAAACGAAGTGCAATGGCTTCAATGTCATCCTTTCCTTATGGAGCTCGCAGAATGATGAATTCTTTGCCACCCCTCCAAATGTGGGTGGTGAAGAAAAAGAACTAATCTCTTATGCAGGGTCAGGTCTCCAGATGACCTTGATCGTCTGAAGAAATTACTAGAGACCTGAGTGTGCTTGAATGGACGCAAGCTAATCATGAAGAAATGAATCACTCATTTCTCACGTTCTCACATTACTATGTCTTTTACTGTTGATGAAATTGATATCATATTCTTCACTGGTGAAGTATATGGGTTCGTAAGTTGCACTAATTCATCTGCAGGATGAACAACCTAAAGCTACTGAGTGGGTCCTTGCTACCTCTTGAGCACTGCGTTGGTTTTCCCTTGAAGAGGAAAGGGTGATGCAGCAAAGTAGCGTAAGTATTTCCTCAGTTTTTGAGAACCAAGGTATCAATCCAGTAGGAGGCTCCTTGCAAGTCCCTCATACCTACACAAACAAACAAGAACCTCGCAACCAACGCGATAAAGGGGTTATCAATCCCTTCACAGTAACTTGCGAAAGTGAGATCTGATAGAGATAATAAGATAAGTTAAATATTTTTGGTATTTTTATGATATAGATTGAAAAGTAAAGATTGCAAATAAAGATAGATGGGAAACTTATATGATAAAAGATAGACCCGGGACCATAGGTTTCACTAGTGGCTTCTCTCAAGATAGCATAAGTATTGCGGTGGGTGAACAAATTACTGTCAAGCAATTGATAGAAAAGTGCAGAGTTATGAGAGTATCTAGGCATGATCATGTATATAGGCATCACGTCCACAACAGGTAGACCGACTCCTGCCTGCATCTACTACTATTACTCCACACATCGACCGACTCCTGCCTGCATCTAGAGTATTAAGTTCATAAGAACAGAGTAACGCATTAAGCAAGATGACATGATGTAGAGGGATAAACTCAAACAATATGATATAAACCCCATCTTTTCATCCTCGATGGCAACAATACAATATGTGCCTTGCTACCCCTGCTGTCACTGGGAAAGGACACCGCAAGATTGAACCCAAAGCTAAGCACTTCTCCCATTGCAAGAAAGATCAATCTAGTAGGCCAAACCAAACTGATAATTCGAAGAGACTTGCAAAGATAACCAATCATACATAAAAGAATTCAGAGGAGATTCAAATAGTTCTCATAGGTAAACTTGATCATAAACCCACAATTCATCGGTCTCGACAAACACACAGCAAAAAGAGTTACATCGAATAGATCTCCAAGAAGATCGAGGAGAACTTTGTATTGGGATTCAAAGAGAGATAAGAAGTCATCTAGCTAATAACTATGGACCCGAAGGTCGGTGGTAAACTACTCACAACTCATCGGAGAGGCCTTGAAGATGATGTAGAGGCCCTCCATGGTCGATTCTGTTGGGAAACATAGTAATTTCAAAAAAAATCCTATGCACACACAAGATCATGGTGATGCATAGCAACAAGAGGGGAGAGTGTGTCCATGTACCCTCGTAGACCAAAAGCAGAAGCGTTAGCACAACACGGTTGATGTAGTCATACGTCTTCACGATCCGACCAATCAAGTACCGAACGTATGACACCTCCGAGTTCAGCACACGTTCAGCTCGATGACGTCCCTCGAACTCCGATCCAGCCGAGCTTTGAGGGAGAGTTCTGTCAGCACGATGGCGTGGTGACGATGATGATGTTCTACCGATGTAGGGCTTCGCCTAAGCACCGCTATGATATTATCGAGGTGGATTATGGTGGAGGGGGCACCACAGACGGCTAAGAGATCCAAGGGATCAATTGTTGTGTCTAGAGGTGCCCCCCTGCCCCCATATATAAAGGAGGGAGGGAGAGGCCGGGCCTAGAGGGGGTACGGCAAGTGTGGCGAGTCCTACTAGGACTCCCAAGTCATAGTAGGATTCCCCTTTCCTTTTCGGAGTAGGAGAGAAGGAAAGAGGGGGAGTGTCATGGAAATATCACGTCAGATGTCCTGACGGAAGGACTTAGTCATGGAGCCATCGCAACAAGATTAGCTTGAAGGGGTTAAACCGGACAAGGGAGACGAGAGTTTTACACTAGTTCGGCCCCTTACAATCAAGGTAAAAGCCTACGTCTAGTTGTGGTGGGATTGCTTGGGTTTCGATCAGCAGGGAGCGAATACGCTTTGCCTGAGTCTCGAGTTGTTGTCCCTTTTTTCTGAACCGCCGCCGGGACGTCCCTTTATATACACAGGTTGATGCCCGACCGGTTTACAGATTCCCGAGGCCGAGTCATACAAGTGTCCGGCTCAGCCTCTCCCTTTTCCCTAACTTATAATACAAGTTATACAACTATGGCAGTTTACAATTATGGGCCCTAATCCGCCTTTGGGCTCTAGGCCTCTAAGCTTTATCAGAAAAGCGCCATCTTCTTTATCTTCACGGGCTTCAATATAGATGAGCGTGAACCGGCCCCTCCTGGGCGGTTTACACTCAGTAGTTTTATCCTCAGCATTAGGCCCCAGATTGATTTGAACCTGTTCATGTCAATCTTCAATACTTAGAAAAATTCCATGAACATCTTCTTACAATCTTCGTAAACCGCCATGATGTCTTCTCCCTGCAATACCTTGGTAAACCGCCATGACGTCATCTTCTGAAATTGCAGTAAATCTTCATGACGTCATCTCTGTATAAAAAGATTATAAAGATTCCCTTCATTAATTATCTTTTGAAGATCGAGGCGACAGCTGCGCCCCATTTTACCGCTTCGGCTCCTCGATTCTCGCGCTTGCCTACTTTATCCACTTGCCTTATAAATAGCCTCCAGGGTGCTTGACTTTTCCCCTTCCGCACTTCTTCTTCTTCCTCTCACCGCTCAAGCCCAACAGCCCCGCCGCCGCCGTCGACCTTGAAACTCTGCCTCATCCCTGGCCGCTGCATCAACCTGAACGCACCAGAGATCCGCGGTTCTCTTCTGCTGCTCCTGTGAATCTGGTAAGCCCTTCTCCCTTGACCCTAGATCTGCATTAGGGTTTCGGTACTCGGCTGTGTTCCTCAGTGTTCGTCCGTGCTTCTTTACTTTGCCCTTGCTATCTTATTGAATCTAGATCAATCTTGACCTATTTCTTCTGCGGCCGAAGCTTTTAGCTTATTTCGCCTCCGCATAATATCTTTAAGATCACAAACAAATCTCATCTGGCTCCTTGTTGTTCCGCTATTGCCATTGTTAGGGCTCAGAAAATTTTCTTTTACTGAACCACGGTAGATCCAAAATTATATTACCATCTTGTGAAATCTGTTTCTGCAACACTTAGTAGATTTCAGATCTGCTTCTTCCCTTATAGGCGGTTTAATCTTTAGTAGTTGATAATCTGCCAGATACCATTGGCCCTCACTTAAACCGCCATCTTGACTTGAGCATCAACATACGGTTTAATTTGCATATATGCTCTGATTAAATTCCCCGGTTTAACACCGGTTTATACATATCAATCTTGAACCGTGAACCGGCATTCAAACTTCCTTTACAGCTTGTCATAAAAATGGCCAAACAATTTGCTTCTTGCAATTGGGTTCCTTCCTGGATCAAGGAAGAACAGCTGACTGGTTATACTGTGACTGGCGCTTTAGCCAAGAAGGATGTCATTCATTGGCGAGTTCCTGGAACTGAGTGTCCTCCTGAACCTCAAGATGGAGAAGTGGTCGTGTTTATGCAGCATCTAGACCGGGGATTTAGCCCTCCCGGATCAAAAATTTTCTGGGATGTGCTTGCAAGCTTCCAACTCCACCGTCAAGATATTGGACCAAACTTCGTGTCCAATATTTGTAACTTTCAAGTCTTCTGTGAAGTCTATCTGCAAGAGGAGCCAACAGTTGAACTCTTCAGGGACTTCTTCCACTTGAACCGCCGCACTGAATTTTCTGACGGCCCCAATACTGAACTTGGTGGAGTGTCTATTCAGAAAAGGAAATAAGTTAACTTTCCTCATGCCAGACATCACAACCACCCCAAGGACCGGAATCAAATGTGGCTCTACTGCCGGAACACTGCACCTGCTGATGAAAATCCTCTGCCGGGTTACCGTGCGCACCGACTCAGCAATGAACATCCACTGCCTCAACGGCTTACCACCAGAGAGTGACAAACATATGCACCACATCTTGCCAAACTCCGGGCTTTCCTTGCAAATGGTTTAACAGGCATTGACCTTGTCCGTTGTTGGGTCTCATGGAGTATCCCACCCTTAAGCTGTCGCCCCGGATTAATGCATGAACACACCGGAGATGCCAAAGATCCTCAACGGCATACTGAAATACCGATGACTGATGATGAGGTCACTGAGTCCGTGAACAAGATGCTGGATGAATCAATCACTGAGTGCAGCAAAACCGGGCTATGTCCCTTTTATGCCAAGAACAAACCGCCAGCTATAAGAACTTTATCCTTCTGTTTTTTAATCTGTCCTCCTTTTAACATATTCTGAGTTCCTTTTGTTTATTCTTATAGGCCAAAGATCCTTTATGGAAGAGAAAAACTCAAGACAAACCTGCAAAGGCTCAAGATAAACCGGCGAGAGCTCTTCGTGCCAAGAGCAAGGCCGCAAAGAGGCCAACCAAGAAGAAAACCGCCGAGTCCTCTGATCCACCCGAAGATGTCGATGATTCGGAACAAGAGGTACAACTTGACTCCCTTGGTTCATTTTTCGTACACCTTATTGACAATGACTATTATCAGGATGATGCGCAAGCCATCCATGCTGACCATGTAGAGGTAATCTCCTTTTCCTCCGATTCAGATCATGTGTCGGTTCAAAAACTTTGCCGTGTAGTTCGGAAAGTAAAACACTCACATCCTCTTGCTCATTTGGATCCACAATTTTCTTTAAAGACACAGCAACACGAAGGTCGTCGCACAACCCGGCACAGTGTCCAGCAAGTCACTTCCTCCGGTTTACCAGACACCCCAAACCGGAAGCATCGTCCAGAGGTCTCTTGCTGTCCTAATAAATCTTATCCCTTGGCGGGTTGCTTCCGATACCCAATTAATCCGTCTGATTCGAATTATTAGGTGACTTCCAATTCTTCATCTGGCGACTCATCAACCACCCAAATGCCTCCCCTCAAGACCGTCCCTGGGTAAGTATACTGACTTTTTAGCTTTGCCTTCTTGCGCCGGTTTACCAACTAACCTCTGTTTAATATTGCACCGCCAAAGCCTGACTGAGCAAGAAACCAAAAACCAATGCCCCCACTGATGAGGTTGAACCGGAGAGGACCTCAGAAGGTGCTGGTGGAGATGCTGACATCTCTATGGATGACCCTGTCCCACAAGGTCAGAACACTGATGTTGATCCGCTGGAAGCTGACCCGGCTACTCATGTTGATCCATCAAGCTCGCATGCCAATCCTCCAAGTCCAACTGCTGATCCGCCTAGCCTGGCTAGAACCTCAGATAATCCGGCGAGCCCAAATGCAACAACTGATGATGTTGTGATTACTGGGTTTGGCCACACTTCTCCTGGCAACCCTGTCGCTTTGTCCAAGCATAGTGCCAAGGTGGAAGCTGCCGTTGTGGAGAAAGGCAAATGGAAGACTGACTTGACAAGCTATGCTCATCTCAGTGCTCAGGAGCTCCATTCCAAATTTCTAAACCGCCTGTTCACAAGCCGTGACTATGAGGCCGGCTTAGTCAACATGATGAAGGAGCGCTATGAGGTAACTTCCAAACACTGTAAATTTTCTTGTACTGTATAACAACTCCATCGTAGCCCCCAAAGGCCGGTTTGTCTCTTCAAGAGGAACCGGGACTTTGAGTTAAAAAAGACTTCATCTGTGTAGCCCCCAAGGGCCGGTTTATCTTGTCAAGATGAACCGGGACTTGATGTTGAAAACTTTGTCCTTGTTGAATTCCTTTGCCTTTGATTTTCTGATCAAATACACATTATCCCCCAAGTGCTATGATTAATACTTGTATTGAGCCTTGGGACTTTAAATAATAGACAGAAAAGAAGCAATCTGCATTAGCCCCCAAGTGCCAAGTGTATAACTGGTTATATGCTAGGGACTTTGAGAAAAATAGTAACATCTTCATCATCTGTCTTTTGCAGGCTGATATAAGCAACAAAGATTCCCAAATTGCCGATCTTCAAGAGAATATCAAATCCCAGCAAGCAGAAACCTCCAAGGCCAAAGATGAACTGAAGGGCGCTTTAACTGCCATGGAGCAATTAAAGGATGATTTCAAAAACGAGCGGGCGGTCTGGGAAAACAAGAAGGCGGCTCTGTTAGAACAGGCTGAAGATGCCGAATCATCTCTTAAACTGGTGGCGGAAGAATTATCTGGGTTAAAGCGTCAAGTCAATGCTATGACTTCTGCAATATTTGGTAAGTGCACTTTGTAAGAACCTTGCTGAAACATCTTTGAAATTGCCGGTTTGACGACAAATTCTTGAACCGTTGCAGGTGGTCGTGTTGCTCATTTGGGCTCAGATATGCGGATGAAGTTGAAAGCTGCTTACACGTTGATAGAACAACTGTATACCGGCGCTCAGCGAGTCATCTGTGCATCCTCATACAACAAACCGGCACCCGTCTTGATCAAGGATACGCTAGCCAAATTATTTATGACCCCGGCCCAGATGGAAGAGGTAAAGCGGTCTGCCGCAAGAGCTGGCGCTTTAAGAGCCCTGACTCGGGCCAAAGCGTGGTTGCTGATCTTTATCCGGCAGATATCGCAAAGGGCTATCCTGGTCAACAAGAGGATGGATCAGACTTTGATAATGAAGCCCTCAAAGCTTTGACGAAAGAGATGCGCCCACTGGCAAGCCAATTGGCTGAGGAGGTTGAGTTGTCTGTCTATTGGTCCAGCTACGATGCAGACAACAAACGGGTTGACGCAGCTGTGAAAGAAGCACATAATCTAATCCCTCCAATCCATAAGCACACATATGCCTCTGACGTTGATTCGTCCAACCTTATAAGCAACGAAGCTGTCTTTCAAGCCTTAACCAGGATTGATTGGACCAACTTAACTTCCAGCCACTAGGTGAGGAGGAGGTTGAACCGACGCCAGAAGATCCATCAACCTCATATCAACCGGGTGACGAGGCGTAATCCGGCAACCGGGTTGATTCCCATAGACTGGGTTCTGTGCAACAAACAATCCGTATTTTGGGCATCCAAACGCCTTGTAATAGGCTAGTTAAAATACTGTGTTCTAGTGCCATTGTGCACTGCTACATGATGTTGTGTGATCCGCCATGATTCTTGGTATGCTTGCTTATATACCTTGATAATTTTATGCAATCCTTATGTCTGCATGAAAAAAGTTGTCCTGGCGGTTTACTGCCGGGCGGGTCATAATGCCCAATATAAAGCCTGGTTGATAACCAAGGCTGAAAAAATATTAAAATATGAAATAAATCATACCTGTGATATTAAATCACATTGTTGGCCCACCAACTTGATTGTAGTAAGGGTGAAAACCCAAATCTTGAGTGTTGATAACTCCCATCATGCAATGCTGGTGCATAATAAGTCATATCGGGTTGTGATGAACACCGGATGATCATACTAGCGACATGTAGTCAAAGCTAGACCGGGTTATGAAACACTGGTTTAATAATGAATATGGTCTGACAACTTGTAGTTGAGAGCCAAGCCGGGTTAATAAACACTGGGTTATTATGATGGCTGATAGCCATGTCGGGTCAATAGACGCCGGTTCAACATAAAAGTGCATGAAAGAACAAAGAATTGTCAAAGGCATATAAGACCGTGTAGTCGAGGCTTTTCAAGGGCTGCCAGGCCCAAATTTGAGGCTTTTCATGGGCTGCCAGTCTGCTGAGTTAAACCATTTTGCAAAGCCTTTCAAGATGGGCCTCCAACTAACCAATCCTCATTTTTACTTTGACAAGTTCAGGGTCTGAATAAGATTGACTTGGCAAAGATTTGGCGGGTCATGCCAGGATTACCTGGATAGGAGTGGCTTACTTGATAAAGGCAGGTTAACCTGGGGTTTTAGGTGAATACACTAGGCTTCCAAGCCGTGCTTGATAGCATATTACAAGGGTCCTTCCAAACTCTTTGTTGCGGTGCACCAAGAGCCCCCAAGTAACTTTGTGAGCTGTGCTCAATGGGTGCCTATGTTTGAGCTGTGCATAGCATCCAGACTCTCTTTGGCCCCTTGGGTGTGAAGCTCCCAAGCTGTATTGTGGCGTGATAGCTGGATTAACAGGTAGAACTTCGCTTTGTCAGCTGAAGCCCCCATGTAATCATAAGATATTGGAAAAAACAGCAGAGACCCTGCTTATAGCAAGGATGTCGGTTTATTTTATTGATCATAATATATACATTGTCAAAATATGTACATAAGAAGCGCCTATAGCTCAGGTGTAGTAAGGCCGAAGGAGAGCTATGTTCCACGGCCGCCGGGTCTCCTCCTCAGATTTGCATGAGTCTTTGTGCTCTTGAACGTCAATGAGGTAGTATGATCCGTTGTGCAGATTCTTGCTAACCACAAAGGGCCCTTCCCAAGGTGGGGATAACTTGTGCATATCCGTCTGATCCTAGATGAGCCGGAGCTCTAAGTCACCTTCTTGAAAGGTTCTTGTTTTAACCCGGCGGCTGTGATAACGCCGCAGGTCTTGCTGATAAACCGCCGAACGAGCCAGCGCCATGTCCCGTTTTTCATCTAACAGGTCCAGTGCTTCTTGCCGTGCTTGCTCATTGTCCACTTCAACATAATTGGCGACCCGGGGGGAGTCATGACGAATATCACTTGGGAGGACTGCCTCTGCCCCGTAAACCATGAAGAAAGGTGTATAACCCGTAGATCTATTTGGGGTGGTGTTTATGCTCCATAACACATATGGCAATTCCTCCACCCAAGAACCCGGCGTCCGTTTCAAAGGAACCATAAGCCGGGGCTTGATGCCTTTCAAGATTTCTTGATTAGCTCTCTCAGCTTGACCATTAGATTGGGGGTGAGCCACGGACGCTACATCAAGCCGGATGTGCTCTCGTTGACAAAATTCCTCCATCTTACCTTTGGAAAGGTTTGTGCCATTATATGTGATTATGCTGTGTGAAAAACCAAAACGAAAGATCACCTTCTTGATGAATTGAACCGTTGTGGCTGCGTCACACTTGCTTACTGGCTCCGCTTCAACCCACTTAGTAAATTTGTCAACCGCCACCAACAGGTGGGTCTTCTTATCCTTGGACCGCTTAAAAGGACCCACCATATCAAGCCCCCAAGTAGCAAACGGCCAAGTGATTGGAATCATTCGTAGCTCTTGAGCCGAAACATGAGCTCGGCGCGAAAACTTCTGACAAGCGTCGCACCGCTTTACCAGGTCCTCAGCATCAGCATGAGCCGTAAACCAGTAAAAACCATGACGAAAAGCTTTAGCAACTAGGGATTTTGAACCGGCATGGTGACCACAATCTCCTTCGTGGATCTCACGCAAAATCTCTTGGCCCTCTTCAGGAGAAACACAACGCTGGAACACGCCTGAAACACTGTAGCGATGTAACTCACCATTGTGAATAACCATGGACTTTGACCGCCGTACTATCTGCCTGGCTAGAACTTCATCTTCTGGTAACTCACCTCGGTTCATATACGCCAGATATGGAACCGTCCAATCTGGAATTACATGTAAAGCGGCAACCAACTGTGCCTCCGGATCAGGAATAGCCAAATCCTCCTCTGTAGGCAACTTTACAGACGGGTTATGTAGGATATCCAGAAAGGTATTGGGCGGCACCGGTTTATGCTGAGACCCCAGCCGGCTTAAAGCATCTGCTGCTTCATTTTTGCGCTGATCAATGTGTTCAACCTGATAACCCTTGAAGTGACCAGCCACAACATCCACCTCTCGTCTGTAAGCCGCCATGAGGGGATCCTTAGAGTCCCAAGTGCCAGAAACTTGCTGAGCCACCAGATCAGAATCTCCAAAGCATCGAACCCGGCTTAAGTTCATTTCCTTGGCCACATGGAGACCGTGGAGTAAGGCCTCGTACTCAGCTACGTTGTTAGGACAAGGAAACATTAAGCGGAGAACGTAACAAATTTTATCACCTCGAGGGGAAGTAAGGACAACTCCAGCCCCCGAGCCCTCCAACTGTCTGGACCCATCAAAGTGGATAGTCTAGTATGTGCTGTCCGGTTTGTCTTCTGGTGCCTGCAACCCTATCCAGTCATTGATGAAATCCACAAGAGCTTGAGACTTGATGGCTGTGCGAGGCATGTATTTCAAACCATGTGGTCCAAGCTCAATAGCCCACTTAGCAACCCGGCCAGTTGCCTCCCTGTTCTAGATTATATCCCCCAAAGGAGCGGAACTGACCACTGTGATGGGATGGCCCTGAAAGTACTGTTTAAGCTTCCGACTTGCCATGAAAACCCCATACACAAGCTTCTGCCAATGCGGATATCTTTGCTTTGACTCAATTAGCACCTCACTGATATAATAAACCGGCCTTTGAGCCGGATATTCCTTCCCAGCCTCCTTGCGTTCCACCACAATGGCTATGCTGACAGCCTGAGCATTAGCAGCCACGTATAATAACAGCGGCTCCTTATCAACCGGAGCAGCAAGAACCGGCGGTTCAACCAACTGTCTCTTCAAGTCCTCAAACGCCGCATTAGCTGCGTCACTCCAGACAAAAGTGTCTGTTTTCTTCAACATATGATACAGAGGGATCGCCTTCTCCCCCAATCTGCTGATAAACCGGCTTAGAGCCACAATACGACCTGCCAGCCATTGAACATCATTGATACACGCCGGTTTAGCCAGAGACGTAACGGCCTTGATCTTTTCTAGATTGGCCTCAATACCCCTGTTAGACACCAGAAAGCCTAAGAGCTTGCCTGCCGGAACACCAAAAACACACTTGTCCGGATTAAGCATCAGCTTATAAACCCGAAGATTGTCAAAGGTCTCTTTGAGATCATCTATCAATGTCTCCTTCTTCCTGGATTTCACTACAATGTCATCCACATAGGCATGAACATTGCGCCCAATTTGAGTGTGAAGACAATTCTGCACACAGCGTTGATAAGTCGCCTGGGCACTCTTGAGCCCAAAGGGCATAGAAATATAGCAGAAGGCTCCAAAGGGAGTGATGAAGGCTGTCTTCTCCTGGTCCTTAACTGCCATTTTGATCTGATGATAACCAGAATAAGCATCCAAGAAACTCAAACGCTCACAACCCGCCGTCGCATCAATGATCTGATCAATACGTGGGAGAGCAAAAGGATCTGCCGGACAAGCTTTGTTCAAGTCTGTGTAGTCCGCACACATGCACCAAGTGCCATTTTTCTTAAGAACCAGCACCGGATTAGCCAACCACTCAGGGTGAAAAACTTCGACAATGAACCCAACAGCCAACAGTCGGGCTACCTCCTCTCCAATGGCCTTGCGTCTTTCCTCGTTGAAGCGGCAAAGAAACTGCTTGACTGGTTTAAACTTGGGATCAATATTGAGAGTGTGCTCAGCGAGTTCTCTTGGTACACCTGGCATGTCAGAAGGCTTCCATGCAAAAATGTCCCGGTTCTCACGGATGAACTCGATGAGCATGCTTTCCTATTTCGGATCCAGATTAGTGCTGATACTAAATTGTTTGGATGAATCACTAGGAAAAAAATCAACAAGTTTAGTCTCATCAGCCGGTTTGAACTTCAGGGTCGGGTCATGCTCATTGGTGGGCTTCTTCCGAGGGGTCATGTCTGCCGGATCAACATTGTCTTTGTAGAACTTCAACTCCTATGTTGCACAAACCGACTCAACATAAGCCGCATCACCCTCCTCATAGTCCAAAGCAATCTTACGACTCCCGTGCACCATGATGGTCCCCTTATGACCCGGCATTTTGAGCTGCAAATAAATATAACAGGGCCTTGCCTTGAACTTCGCATAAGCCGGCCGTCCAAACATGGCATGATATGGGCTCTGGATTTTTACCACTTCAAATGTCAATGTTTCTGATCTGGAATCATGCTCATCACCAAACACAACCTCCAAAGCTATCTTGCCAACTGGATATGCCGATTTTCCTGGTACTACACCGTGAAAAATAGTGTTCGACGGTTTAAGATTTTTATCTGTCAACCCCATGTGGCGGAAGGTTTCATAATACAGGATGTTGATACTGCTCCCTCCATCCATGAGCACCTTGGTGAATTTATAACCTCCCACCTGAGGTGCCACCACTAAAGCCAGATGAACCGAATTGTCAACCCGGGGCGGATGATCCTCTCTGCTCCACACAATGGGCTGCTTGGACCAACGCAAGTAACGGGGTACTGCCGGTTCAACAGCATTAACTGCCCTCTTGTGAAGCTTCTGATCGCGTTTACACAAGCTAGTAGTGAAAACATGATACTGCCCGCCTTATCAACTGCTTTGGGTGACTCTGAAAACCTGATTGCTGCTGATTTCCTTGATTGTTGTGTTGGTTGTTACCACCTTGGTTGTTCTGGTTGCCGCCGCCACCATGAAAACCTGGACCTGAACCACCAGACGGACCCTGATCACACTAGAAGAGATCAGCGTTTTTGAACTCCTTCATAATGAAACAATCCTTCCAGAGATGTGTTGCTGGAACCACCTTTGTCCCGTGCTTTGGGCAGGGCTGGTTTAACAGACGCTCCAGATTAATACCTCCACTGCGCTAGGGCGGTTTACCCTTACGATGCTGCATATTGCCCTGCACATTGGTGTTAGCGACAAAATCCGAATTATCCACTTTGCGCTTACCATTGTTCCCATGGCTCCCTTGGTTGTGCTGCTGTCCCTTCGCACCGCCGTTCTTCTTTCACTTCTCTGGTTTCTCCTCATCAGAATCGGGATCCTTGGTATTATCAGAATCGACATACTTAACCAAGGCTGCCATAAGCGTTCCCATGTCATTGCAATGGCGTTTGAGTCGTCCCAACTTCATCTTCAGTGATTTAAACCGGCAATTACGCTCCAATGTTACAATCACCGTGTCAGCATTGATGCAGTCCAATGGATGCAGGACTTCTGAAACCCGGCGCACCCAATGAGTTGTTTGACTCCTTCTCTCCTTGAACACAGGCATCTAGATCCACAATGGACATAGGTTGTTTGCATGTATCCTTGAAATTTGCTATAAACCGATCCTTCAATTGGTCCCATGACCCGATGGAGTTGGCGGGTAGGCTCTTTAACCAAGTGCGGGCTGTCCCTTCCAACATCATGGTGAAGTATTTTGCACATGCTGCTTCATGCACATCGAACATCTCCATTGCCATCTCATCACTTTCAACCCACGCCTCGGGGGGTTGATCTGCGGTATAATTAGGCACTTTGCGCGGACCCTTGAAATCCTTGGGCAGTCGCACATTACAGAGAGCCGGGATGAGACATGGCACTCCCCAGGAGCTGAAGGCAAGTCCTCTTTCTACTGACGCCACTGGTTGAACCGGGGCGGGTTGATGATGACCCGCGTGATGTGCTGCTAATGCGGCCTCCCTTTGCGCTCTTCCATTATCCACCACGTCCTGAGCGTTTGCACCCCCACGCGCCGGATTAGACCCTCGAGGGGCATTATGGCATCGTGCGCTACTTGACACCTTTGGTTCGTCCATGTGCCTGCTGTAACTTTTGCTTGGACGGGGGGTCGAATGGATTTTGTCTCGGCTAGAGGAATAAGCCTGCTGCTACACAACTGTGGTTTGAAGAAGATCCCTGGCTCGTCGCGTCTCAACCGCCGCTAGCGAATCACCCTCCATCGGAATAGCTGCCAGGCGAGATGCTGCTGCAATCATGTTATCCAATGGGCTAGAAAAGTGACCCGGTGGTGTCGATACGTATTGTGGCGGGTTATCCGTTCGTCGAGGTGGGTCCGTTGTCTATGGTTGATCCGGCACTGCCCCAGGTGCTTCAGTCCGGTTTACCGCTGCCAGATTACTTGGCCCGGCCCCCGGCGTATTTAAGAGATTCAGTCCTTCATAGACCAGCGGCAGACGAGACCGGTACTTCCTCCGCAGCACTTCGTTTGACCCGTTCTGATCCAACATAAGCCGGTAATTCTGCGCCTAGATCTGCTGTGACTGGGCATCTAAAGCGGCCCGTTCCTCAGCCATCCTAACTTCCTCAGCTGTCAGGTCCTCCTTGGCTTGCGTTATCTGGTCCTTTAGCTTGGTAACCTCTGCATTATGCCGATCCTGCATTTCTGGGGTGATTGCCGTAGTTAACAAGGTCTCCCAGGCATCCAACAAAGCGGAAAAAACTTGAGCTGGTCGGCGCGCAGGGTCTCCTGCCGCGGCTGCTAACCCGGACGCCATTGCTGCTGTGGATGAAGACTACAAGGTGGTCTGTGTTCCGGCCATGAAGACTGCAACCCGGTTCGGCGGTTCAAAGGGATCCGGAATACTATTACCATCGGAATAACCCCTGATCCAGCCGTCTTGCAATTGGTACAAGGACTCAGTTTCACCAGTAGATGACTCGCCATTTGAGTAGATGGCCATCTCACCATTGGACACTGGTTCAAATCCCGCACCATGGATGAATCCTACGAACACACGCTTCATGGCAGGCTGAACCCGGGCAGGACTCGCACGCTGAGCCGTCTCGACGAGGTCGGTGGAGATGTCCGGCTCAGGGCCTGGTTCACCGATGTTGCCGATGAAAACGTGAATTCCGCCAAAGGGAACCCAGTACCCGTACTTGATTGAGCCGGTATCGGGGCCCCATCCTACATCATCGATGTAGAGCTTGCTGCGACGACTCTTGGTCATCCAGCCAACCGCGTACCCCTTGAGCCCATCGAAGTTTCCCTTTAAGAACTCGAAACCATCGTGAGATAGCCCCACGGTGGGCGCCAACTGTCGTAGAAATATCACGTCAGATGTCCTAACGGAAGGACTTAGTCGTGGAGCCATCGCAACGAGATTAGCTTGAAGGGGTTAAACCGGACAAGGGACATGAGAGTTTTATACTAGTTCGGCCCCTTACGATGAAGGTAAAAGCCTATGTCTAGTTGTGATGGGATTGCTTGGGTTTCGATCACCAGGGAGCGAAGACGCTTTGCCTGAGTCTCGAGTTGTTGTCCCTTTTTTCTGAACCGCCACCGGGACGTCCGTTTATATACACAAGTTGACGCCCGACCAGTTTACAGAATCCTGAGGCCGGCTCATACAAGTGTCCGACTCGGTCTCTCCCTTTTCCCCAACTTACAATACAAGTTATACAACTATGGAGGTTTACAATTATGGGCCCTAATCCGCCTTTGGGCTTTGGGCCTCTAAGCTTTATCAGAAAAGCGCCATCTTCTTTATCTTCATGGGCTTCAATATAGATGAGCGTGAACCGGCCCCTCCCGGGCGCTTTACACTCAGTAATTATATCCTCAACAGGGAGAGGGAGAAGGAAAAGGGGGCTGCACCCCTTGTCCAATTCGGACCAGAGGGGGGGGGGGCGCCTCCTTCCTTTTGGCCTCTCTCCTCTATTCCCGTATGGCCCAATAAGACCCAATACTTCTCCCGGTGAATTCCACTAACTCACCGGTACTCCGAAAATACCCGAATCACTCGGAACCTTTTCGATGTCCGAATATAGTCGTCCAATATATCGATCTTTACGTCTCAACCATTTCGAGATTCCTCATCATGTCCCCGATCTCATCCGGGACTCTGAACTACCTTTGGTACATCAAAACACATAAACTCATAATATAACCGTCATCAAACTTTAAGCGTGCGGACCCTACGAGTTCGAGAACTATGTAGACATGACCGAGACACGTCTCCGGTCAATAACCAATAGCGGAACCTGGATGCTCATATTGGCTCCCACATATTCTACAAAGATCTTTATCGGTCAAACCGCATAAAACATACGTTGTTCCCTTTGTCATCGGTATGTTACTTGCCCAAGATTCGATCATCGGTATCTCAATACCTTGTTCAATGTCGTTACCGACAAGTCTCTTCACTCGTTATGTAATGCATTATCCCGCAACTAACTCATTAGTCACATTGCTTGCAAGGCTTATAGTGATGTGCATTACCGAGAGGGCCCAGAGATACCTCTCCGACAATCGGAGTGACAAATCCTAATCTCGAAATGCGCCAACTCAATAAGTACCTTCGAAGACACCTGTAGAGCTCCTTTATAATCACCCAGTTACGTTGTGACGTTTGGTAGCACACAAAGTGTTCCTCCGGTAAACGGGAGTTGCATAATCTCATAGTCATAGGAACATGTATAAGTCATGAAGAAAGCAATAGCAACATACTAAATGATCAAGTGCTAAGCTAACGGAATGGGTCAAGTCAATCACATCATTATCCTAATGATGTGATCCCGTTAATCAAATGACAACTCATGTCTATGGCTAGGAAACTTAACCATCTTTGATTCAATGAGCTAGTCAAGTAGAGGCATACTAGTGACACTCTGTTTGTCTATGTATTTACACATGTATCAAGTTTCCGGTTAATACAATTCTAGCATGAATAATAAACATTTATCATGAAATAAGGAAATAAATAATAACTTTATTATTGCCTCTAGGGCATATTTCCTTCAGTCTCCCACTTGCACTAGAGTCAATAATCTAGTTCGCATCATAATGTGATTTAACACCAATATTCATATTTGTATATGATAAACACCCATATTTCACATCGTCATGTGACCAACACCCAAAGGGTTTACTAGATTCAATAATATAGTTCACATCGCTATGTGATTAACACCCAAAGAGTGATCATGTTTTGCTCGTGAGAGAAGTTTAGTCAACGGGTCTATCACATTAAGAGCCGTATGTATTTTGCAAATAATCTATGTCTACAATGCTCTGCACGGAGCTACTCTAGCTAATTGCTCCCACTTTAAATGTGTATCTAGATTGAGACTTAGAGTCATCTAAATTGGTGTAAAAGCTTGTACCGATGTAACTCTTTACGACGAACTCTTTTATCACCTCCATAATCGAGAAACAACTCCTTAGTCCTCACTAAGGATATTTTGACCGCTGTCTTGTGATCTACTCCTAGATCACTATTGTACTCCCTTGCCAAACTCAGTGTATGGTATACAATAGATCTAGTACACAACATGGCATACTTTATAGAACCTATGGCTGAGGCATAGGGAATGACTTTCATTCTCTTTCTGTCTTCTGCCGTGGTCGGGCTTTGAGTCTTACTCAACTTCACACCTTGTAACACAGGCACGAACTCTTTCTTTGACTATTCCATTTTGAACTACTTCAAACTCTTGTCAAGGTATGCACTCATTGAAAAAACTTATCAAGCGCCTTGATCTATCTCTATAGATCTTGATGCTTAATATGTAAGCAACTTCACCGAGGTCTTTCTTTGAAAAACTCTTTTCAAATACTCCTTTATGTTTTCCATAAAAAATATACATTATTTCCGATCAACAATATGTCATTCACATATACTTATCAGAAATGTTGTGGTGCTCCCACTCACTTTCTTGTAAATACAGGCTTCACCGCAAGGCTGTATAAAACTTATATGCTTTGATCAACTCATCAAGCGTATATTCCAACTCCGAGATGCTTGCACCAGTCCATAGATGGATCGCTGGAGCTTGCATACTTTGTTAGCACCCTTTGGATCGACAAAACCTTCTGGTTGCGTCATATACAACTCTTCTTTAATAAATCCAGTAAGGAATGCAGTTTTGACATCCATTTGCCAGATTTCATAAAATGTGGCAATTGCTAACATGATTCGGACAGACTCGAGTGAGAAAATCTCATCGTATTCAATACCTTGAACTTGTCGAAAAACTTTTTGCGACAAGTCGAGCTTTGTAGATAGTAAAACTACCATCAGCGTCTGTCTTCCTCTTGAAGATCCATTTATACAATATGGCTTGCTGATCATCGGGCAACTCCACCAAAGTCCACACTTTGTTCTCATACATGGATCCCATCTCAGATTTCATGGCCTCAAGCCATTTCGCGGAATCTGGGCTCATCATCGCTTCCTCATAGTTTGTAGGTTCATCATGGAACTTCCAGAATAGGATTACCGTACCACTCTGGTGCGGACTGTACTTTGGAAGACCTACGAGGTTCTGTAGTAACTTAATCTGAAGTTTGATGATCATCATCATTAGCTTCCTCACTAATTGATGTAGGAATCACTAGAACTGATTTCTGTGATGAACTACTTTCCAATTCGGGAGAAGGTACAATTACCTTATCAAGCTCTACTTTCCTCCCACTCACTTCTTTCGAGAGAAACTCCTTCTCTAGAAAGGATCCATCTTAGCAACGAATATCTTGCCTTCGGATCTGTGATAGAAGGTGTACCCAACAGTTTCCTTTGGGTATTCTATGAAGACGCACTTCTCCGATTTGGGTTCGAGCTTATCAGGTTGAAACTTTTTCACATAAGCATTGCAGCCCCAAACTTTAAGAAACAACAACTTTGGTTTCTTGCCAAACCACAGTTCATAAGGCGTCATCTCAATGGATTTTGATGGTGCCCTATTTAAAGTGTATGCAGCTGTCTCTAATGCATAACCCCAAAACGATAGTGGTAAATCGGTAAGATACATCATAGATCGCACCATATCCAATAAAGTGCGGTTATGATGTTCGGACACACCATTACGCTGTGGTGTTCCATGTTGTCATGGAAATATCACGTTAGATGTCCTTGTGAAAGGGCTTAGTCATGGAGCAATCGCAGCGGGTTAGCTTAAAGGGGTTAAACCGGACAAAGGACACGAGGATTTTATACTAGTTCGGCCCCTTCGATGAAGGTGAAAGCCTACGTCTAGTTGTGTTGGGATTATTGGGGTCTCGATAGCCAGGGAGCAAAACACGCTATGCCTGGCTCTCGAGTTGTTGTCTCTTGTCCCTGAACCGCCACCTGGTCGTCCCCTTATATACACGGGTTGACGCTCGACCGGTTTCCAGAGTCCCAAGGCCGGCTCATACAAGTGTCCGGCTCGGTCTCTCCTTTCCTAACTTACAATACAAGTTACATAACCATGGTGGTTTTCCACTTTGGGCCCTAATCCGCCTTTGGGCTCCAGGCCTCTAAGCTTCATTAGTAAAGCGCCATCTTCTGGTCTTCGTGGGCTTTAATATAGTTGAAGGTGAACCGGCCCCTCTTGGGCAGTTTACACTCAGTAGTTATATCCCCAACATTAGGCCCCAGGTTGGTTAGAACCTGTTCATGTCAATCTTCAATACTTAAAGAAGTTCTGTGAACATCTCCTTATATTTCTTGTAAACCGCCATGATGTCTTCTCTTGTAAACTTTGTTAAATCGCCATGATGTCATCCTCTGGACACAGCAACGGATCATCATGACGTCATCTCTATATAAAAAGATTAAAAAGATTCCCTTCATTAATGGTATCCTGAAGATCGAGGCGACAGCTGCGCCCACTTTTGCTGCTCCAGGCTCCTTGATTTTTGCGCCTGCCATTTATCCCTTTGCCTTATAAATACGCTCAGGGGTCCTTTCTTTCTTCCCCTTCCGTGCCTCTTCTTCCTCCTCGCGACGCTCAAGCTCTGAAGCTCCGCCGCCGCCCTCAACCTTCGAGCACTGCATCGACAAAGGCCGCTGCATCAACCTGATCGTACCAGAAACCTGCAGCTCTTTTTCGCTATGCCTGCGCATCTGGTAAGCCTCCTCCTCTCAACCCTAGATCTGTATTTAGGGTTTCTATGTTCATCCGTGTTCATAAGTGTTCATCTTTGCTCGCTGCCTTTGCACTTACTATTGAAAACTAGATGAACTTATCATCCTCCTATGGCGACCGAAGTTTGTAACTTTAGTTTACCTCGCCGTAGTATCTCCTCTTGCCTTGATAGTTCCCTTCTGGACTTATGGAGTTCTGTCGTCGCCATTTTTGGGCTCAGAATAGTTTTCTTACTGAACCATGGTAGATCCAAATTTATACTGTCATTTTGTGAAACCTATTTCTGTCAACACTTAGTAGATTTTCAGCTCTGGCTCTTCCACCTAAGGGCGGTTTAAATTTTAGTAGTTGACAATCCGCCATATGCCATTATCCCTCACTTAAACCGCCATCTTGACTTGAATAGTAATTTCCGGTTTATCTCACATGTATGCTTTGATCAAATTCCCGATTTAACACCGATTAGTGCACTTGAACCGTCAATCGTAAACTGGCCTTCATTTTTCCTTTACAGTTTGCTTTCTAAGATGACCAAACAATTCTCTGCTTGCAACTGGGTTCCGTCCCGGATCACGGAAACACAAATCAATGGATATGTAACCACTGACACTTTAGCCTCAAAAAGGGCCCTTCATTGGCGAGTCCCTGGCCCTGAGTGCCCTCCTGAGCCTCAAGATGGAGAGGTGATTATATTTATGCAACACTTAGACCGGGGATTCAGCCCGCCCGGATCAAAAATTTTCCGGGGTGTCCTTGCGAGCTTTCAACTCCATCCACAAGATATTGGACCGAATTCCGTGTCCAATATATGCAATTTTCAAGTGTTCGGTGAAGTTTACCTTCAAGAAGAACCATCTGTGGAGCTTTTTCGGGATTTTCCATCTAAACCGTCGCACGGAGTTCTCTGATGGTCCCAACACGGAACTTGGTGGGGTATCAATCCAGAAGAGAAAAGAAGTTGATTTCCCTCATGCAAAACACCACAACCAACCCAAAGATTGGAACCAAACTTGGTTTTATTGCCAGAACACTGCCCCTGCTGGAGAAAATCCTTTGCCGGGTTAATGATACGTCTCCAACGTATCTACTCTTCCAAACACTTTTGCCCTTGTTTTGGACTCTAACTTGCATGATTTGAATGAAACTAACCCGGTCTGACGCTGTTTTCAGCAGAACTACCATGATGTTGTTTTATGTGTAGAAAAGAGAAGTTCTCGGAATGTCCTGGAAATCCACGGAGGCACTTTTTGGAATTAATAAGAATTTTTGGCGAAATAATTAATGCCAGGGGGCCCATAGCCTGTCCATGAGACATTGGGGCACCCCCCTAGGGCGCGGCCTCCTATCTCGTGGGCCCCCTAGACCTCCTCCGACCTCAACTCCAACTCCATATATTCCGTCTCGGGGAGAAAAAAATCAGAGAGATTTTCATCGCATTTTACGACAAGGAGCTGTCACCAAGCCCTAATCTCTCTCGGGAGGGCTGATCTGGAGTCTGTTCAGGGCTCCGGAGAGGGGGATTCGTCGTTGTTGTCATCATCAACCATCCTGCATCACCAATTTCATGATGCTCACCGCCGTGCGTGAGTAATTCCATCATAGGTTTGCTGGACGGTGATTGGTTGGATGAGATTTACCATATAATCAAGTTAGTTTTGTTAAGGTTTGATCCCTAGTATCCACTATGTTCTGAGATTGATGTTGCTATGACTTTGCTATGCTTAATGCTTGTCACTAGGGCTCGAGTGCCATGATTTCAGATCTCAACCTATTATGTTTTCATGAATATATGTGTGTTCTTGATCCTATCTTGCAAGTCTATAGTCACCTATTATGTGTTATGATCCGACAACCCCGAAGTGACAATAATTGAGATACTTCTCGGTGATGACCATAGTTTGAGGAGTTAATGTATTCACTATGTGTTAATGCTTTGGTCCGGTTCTCTATTAAAAGGAGGCCTTAATATCCCTTAGTTTCCGCTAGGACCCCGCTGCCACGGGAGGGTAGGACAAAAGATGTCATGCAAGTTCTTTTCCATAAGCATGTATGACTATTTACGGAATACATGCCTACATTACATTGATGAATTGGAGCTAGTTCTATATCACCCTATGTTATAATTATTGCATGAGGAATCACATCTGGCATAATTATCCATCATTGGTCCATTGCCTACGAGCTTTTCATATATTGTTCTTCGCTTATTTACTTTTCTGTTGCTACTGTTACAACTACTACAAAACCCAAAAACATTTGTCTTTACTGTTGCTACCGTTACCTTTATTATCATACCACTTTTGCTACTAAATACTTTGCTTCAGATACTAAGTTATCCAGGTGTGGTTGAATTGACAACTCAACCGCTAATACTCAAGAATATTCTTTGGCTCCCCTTGTGTCGAATCAATAAATTTGGGTTGTACTTCACCCTCGAAAGCTGTTGCGATCCCCTACACTTGTGGGTTATCAAGACTAATTTCTAGCGCCGTTGCCGGGGAGCATAGCTCTATTCTCTGAGTCACTTGGGATTTATATCTGTTGATCACTATGAAGAACTTAAAAGACACTAAGACCAAGATTTTGGCCTCAACTACGAGGGGAGGTAAGGAACTGCCATCTAGCTCTGCACTAGATTCTCCTTCCGTTATTAGTAGGCTTGCGACACCTAAACCTGCTACTGCTATGAATTCTGATATGTCGCATGTTATTGATGATGCCACTTCTGCTATGCATGATGAAACTACTTCTGTGCGTGATACTACTTTGCCATTAGGTGAATTTCTAGATGAACAACTTGCTAGAGTTAGGGGGAATGAAAATATTGAAGAACCTATTATTGATGATAGTGATGATGAACGTTCCCCCAATGATTATGTATTACCTGTTGTTCCTAAGGGTTATGTTATGAATGAAGCAGCTGCTATGGAAATTCTTGCTTGCAATGATAGAAATGATCTTAAGAACTTATTAGCTAAATCGAAGAAGCAGTCTCTTAATGCTAGAATGAAACCCGATCCTGCTTTTGCTACTTCACCTATCTGTGTTACTGATAAGGATTATGAATTCTCTGTTGATCCTGATATTATTACTTTAGTTGAATCTGATCCTTTTTATGGCCTTGAATTTGAAACTGTTGTGGCACATCTTACCAAGTTGAATGATATAGCCACCCTATTTACTCATGATGAGAAGTCTCGCTATTTATATATCCTTAAGATATTTCCATTCTCATTAAAGGTTGATGCTAAGACTTGGTATAATTCTCTTGCCCCTAGTTGTGTGTGTTGTCCCCAGGATATGATTTATTACTTCTCTGCTAAATATTTCCCTGCCCATAAGAAACAAGCTGCCTTGCGAGAAATATATAATTTTGTGCAAATCAAAGAAGAGAGTCTCCCACAAGCTTGGGGGAGGCTTCTCCGGTTACTCCATGCTTTGCCTGATCATCCTCTTAGGAAAAATGAAATACTTGATATCTTTTATAATAGACTAACCGATGCTTCGAAGGACTACTTGGATAGTTGTGCTGGTTGTGTTTTCAGGGAAAGAACAGTCGACGAAGCTGAAATGTTATTGAATAATATGTTGACTAATGAAAATAACTGGACTCTTCCTGAGCCAGTTCCTGAAGTAATTCCTGAACCAATTGAGCCAACTCCTGAGCCTATTCCTAAACCCACTCCGAAGAAGAGAGGTGTTTTATTTCTCAGTCCTGAAGATATGCAAGAGGCAAAGAAATCAATGAAAGAAAAAGGTATTAAAGCTGAAGATGTTAAGAATTTACCACCTATTGAAGAAATACATGGTCTTAATTTACCGCCTGAAGAACCACATTGTCTTGATAACCCGACACAGGTAGTAAAGGTAAATTCTCTCTATAGATATGATAAAGTTGAAATACCCTCTACTAAATTTCATAGCCCATGCTTAGATGAATTTTATGACTTTATGGCTAGACAAGAAAGTTTTAATGCTTATGTTGGTAGAGAGTTAAAGAATAATGCTTTCGAGATAGGACGCGTAGGTGATAATCTGGCTAGAGTTAAATATGAACTTCACCGCGTTAGCAAATATGCTTCTATGGTTGCTACTCAAGCTGAGCAAGTACTCAAAGCTCAAAATGATTTGCTTGATGAATTGAATAATAAAAATGACTTTGCCGTTAGAGTGGCTACTAGAACTGGTAGAATGACTCAGGAACCTTTGTATCCTGAAGGCCGCCCTAAGAGAATCGAGCAAGATTCTCAAAGGAATAATTTAGAGGCACCTAGTTCTTCTAAAAAGAAGAAGAAGAAAAATGATAGAACGTTGCATGCTTCTAGTGAACCTACTCTAGACACACCTGAGAATCCCAATGATATTTCTATCTCTGATGCTGAAACACAATCTGGTGATGAACATGAACCTAGTGATAATGTTAATGATGATGTTCATGTTGATGCTCAACCTAGAAAAGACAATGATGTAGAGATTGAACCTGCTGTTGATCTTGATAACCCACAATCAAAGAATCAACGTTATGGTAAGAGAGATTTTGTTGCTAGGAAGCACGGTAAAGAAAGAGAACCATGGGTTCAGAAACCCATGCCCTTTCCTCCTAAACCATCCAAGTCGAAGGATGATGAGGATTTTGAGCGCTTTGCTGAAATGATTAGACCTATTTTCTTATGTATGCGCTTAACTGATATGCTTAAAGTAAATCCTTATGCTAAGTATATGAAGGATATCATTACAAATAAAAATAGATACCGGAAGCTGAAATTTCCACCATGCTTGCTAATTACACTTTTAAGGGTGGAATACCAAAGAAACTTGGAGATCCGGGTGTTCCAACTATACCATGCTCCATTAAAAGAAATTATGTCAGAACTGCTTTATGTGATCTTGGAGCCGGTGTTAGTGTTATGCCTCTCTCTTTATATCGTAGACTTGAATTGAATAAGTTGACACCTACTGAAATATCTTTGCAAATGGCTGATAAATCAACTGCTATACCTGTCGGTATTTGTGAGGATGTGCCTATTGTGGTTGCAAATGTCACTATCTTAACAGACTTTGTTATTCTTAATATTCCTGAGGACGATAGTATGTCTATTATCCTTGGTAGTCCTTTTCTTAATACTGCAGGGGCTGTTATTGATTGCAACAGAGGCAATGTCACTTTTCATGTTAATGGTAATGAGCATACGGTACACTTTCCGAGGAAACAATCTCAAGTTCATAGCATCAATTCTATTGAAAAAGTTCCAACTATCATTTTTGGAGGTTTTGAATTTCCTCTCCCTACTGTCAAGAAAAAGTATGATATTCTTATTGTTGGGGATTTTCATATCCCCGTTGAGGTTACTTAGTGTTATTCAAAATTTCTCCGGTTCCGTGTTATTCGGAATGAGTTTGTTAACAAGACTTGATCAACCTTGTTAGCAGGTTCATTTTCTTGATCACGAGATGTATGAAACTAGAAGGCACAACCTTCTGTACCCTGTTTTTACTTTCTGTTATTTAGAATAAATAAAGCAAAAATAGTATTATCCGTCTGTTTTCTGAATTATCTACGCATTAAAAAAATAGTCCGAAAATAGAAGTGCTCCAAATGCCCGGCAAATTTAGTATGATTTTTTCTGGAATATTTGAGGATTTTAGGCATTGAAAACACTGCAGGAGGGGCAAGCACCAGACCACGAGAGAGGAGGGCGCGCCCCCTGTCTCGTGGGCCCCTGGTGGCTCCCCTCCACTTATGCCAGCACCCACACACTTTATCTTCTACCCAGAAAAATCCCCATCCAGCTCAAACACGAGTTCTAGCTCGTTTTGCTGCGATTTTCGATCTCTTAGCTCAAAGCTCCATTCACAAAACTGCTTCGGGAGATTGTTGCTTGGTATGTGACTCCTCCATTGGTCCAATTAGTTTTTGTTCTAGTGCTTTATTCATTGCAAAATTTTGCTTCTTAGGTGACCATGTTCTTGAGCTTGCATGTTAAATTTTGGAGGTCCCAAGCAATTCCAATGCATGATATAGGCTCTAGGCACTTGTAGGAGTAGTTGCTATCAATCTTGTTTAGTTTTATCCACTTTTATTTTGAAGTTACTAAAATTTCAGAAATTTTCAGAAAATGTTAAGGAGGCTCTTTAAAGGCTCTTCTAGCCAAAGCTTTGAGGAAAAACAAGCCAAAGAGAAGGAAAAAGCCAAGTATAATCTTCCTCGCTTAGCGGAAGTACGGTCGTGTGAATGGCTATGCGAGAATTTTTTGAAAGAAGCTGGAATCCATGAAGACTTTCATGCTTTAATCGATACTGCAGGCCTCACCGGTTTCATCAACGACCAAATCGATCAGTATCTCTTACTCACCAATACTTTCGTGCAAAACTTTTATTTTTATCCTAAGAAGTCACCGCCTGCAGTATCATTTCATTTATATGATGAGTTCAAAGAAATGTCTTTACGTCATTTTTGCGTGGCATGTAGGATACCTTATGAGGGAGAATTAGAGGAACACCATTGTGAAGATGTGGCTGGCTTTGTTAATACTATCGCTGTAGAGGAGCCAAAGAAGGGTTCCGAAGCATAGCATACACTTTCCTGTTTTACGCTACTTTGCCATATTTGCTAGTAGATGCTTGATTGGTCGTGGGAATAGTGGAAAATTTAGTGTTCCTGATATTATCATTCTTCAACATGCTTTTCTTGGAGACAATAGTTTTAATATGGGTGCCGTCATTTCTAAACAGCTAGCCCTTAATCATACAAAAGGCCCATATTTGGAGGTATCTATGCTTCACGTCTTGCTAAACATTTTCAGATACCCATTAGGCACCATGAGGAGGAGGAGACAACATTGCCTCCTCACATTTTAGATTACAAGAGCATGGTAGCACATAAGTTTATTGTTGACAACGAAGATAGGATGCTCTTGTATAAACTTAGATTCAATAAGAAACACTTTGAGATTATTATTTTGCCTGGGCCTCTGTTGTTTGATTTGCTTGCAGAAAAATTTCTCGTCACACCGGAAGCGGTGAACAATCATTGAGCCCAAGCTTTTACTCTAGAACCTGAACCTGAGCCGGAACCTGAGCTGGACCCTTATCGTGCATCATCTGTCCAGTGGGATCCGGAGATGACCAGCCAGTGGTATCCTGATTACACCTCTCATTACACCGGGGAGAGTAGCGGTGGTCCTTGGTATTAAACCAACTTAGGCCAAAAGCCTAAGCTTGGGGGAGTACGTATTTCTCACCGACTTTACATTCATGTTCACACACTAGTAGTCGGTGCTCATACTCTTTCATTGTATTATCCATGCTAGTTTAAATTTCTTTTTCTAGTTTTCTTCTTGTGTGTTTGATGAACCTTGAGAAAAAACCAAAAAATTAGTTAGTTTAATTTCCTTGCCGGTAGTAGGAATTAAAATGAAAACCCAAAAAGATTTCTCGTTCTTCTTTTACTTGTTGGGAGCTTTCCCGTATAAATAGTTTTATTTTCTTTTCTTTCCTTTGGGGGTCGAGAAGACCATATTGAAAATGCTTAGTGACTCTTATATGCACGATTGTTTATTTAATTTAGAGCCCATATTACTTGTCTTCTCTCTTGAGTTGAATGCTTGCAGATTCCAGCTTAGTCCAATGCACGTGCACTCTTATTATTATACACATCGTTCGGTCGTGCGAGTGAAAGGCAATAATGACGATATATGATGGACTTATTGGGATGAGAAAAGCTGCTATGAACTCGACCTCTCTTGTTTTTGTAAATATGATGATTCATCATTTCTGAGTCAGCTATTATGAAGTAAACATATTTGCAATGACATCTAGAGATTATAGTTACTTGTGCCATGCTTGATTAGCTATGAGTTATAATGGTTTACCTTGCATGCCAACATGCTATTAGAATGATTATGATGTGGTATGATGGGATGGTATCCTCCTTTGAATGTATTAAGTGACTCGACTTGGCACATGTTCACGCATGTAGTTGAATAAAATCAACATAGCCTTCACGATATTTATGTTCATGGTGGATTATATCCTACTCATCCTTGTATTCGGTGTGAATTAATTTTAATGCATGCTTACGACTGTTGTCGCTCTCTCAGTTGGTCGCTTCCCAGTCTTTTGCTAGCCTTCACCTGTACTAAGTGGAATACTACTTGTGCATCCAAAGTCCTTAAACCCCAAAGTCGTTCCATATGAGTCCACTATACCTTCCTATATGCGGTATCTACCTGCCGTTCCAAGTAAATTTGTATGTGTCAAACTCCAAACCTTCAAATGAAATTCTGTTTTGTATGCTCGAGCAGCTCATGTTACAACTAGGGCTGCCTATATCTTCCATGCTAGGTGGGTTATTCTCAGAGGAGTGGACTCCGCTCCTCGTTCACGTGAAAGGGCCGGTAACCGGGATGCCCAATCCCATGATCCAAAAAGATCAAAGCAAATCAAAATAATTAAACAAAACTCCCCCAGGGTTGTTGTATGTTGGAGGCACTCGTTGTTTCGAGCAAGCCATGGATTGATGCTTGTTGATGGTTGGGGGAGTATAAACCTTTACTATTCTGTTTGGGAACTGCCTATAATGCATGTAGTATGGAATATACAACCATCTCATAGGTGTTGCATTGACATCAAAAGTATGCCGCTCAAAATGTTATTCAATCTCTATTTTAAAATCGAGCTCTGGCACCTCTACAAATCCCTGCTTCCCTCTGCGAAGGGCCTATCTATTTACTTTTATGTTGAGTCATCACCCTTCTTATTAAAAGCACCCGCTGGAGAGCACACTGTCATTTGCATGTATTATTATTAGTTTATATTGGGTATGACTTGACTGGATCTCTTTTACCATGAATTACAATGTTTAGTCAGTCCTTGATCTTTAAAGGTGCTCTGCATTTATGTTTTGCGGTCTCAGAAAGGGCTAGCGAGATACCATTTTGTTATATCATGTTATAATTATTTTGAGAAAGTATTGTCATCCGAGTTTTATTATTATGGCTCGCTAGCTGATTATGTTATTGATATGAGTGATTGTGAGAGCTAAGTATTATTGTGAGTATGGTTAGTTCATAATATTTGCTGAAACTTGAATGCTGGCTTTTCATGTTTACAATAACAAGAGCAAACAGAGTTTGTAAAAGTTTTTCTTTATCACTTTCAGTTTATCAACTGAATTGCTTGAGGACAAGCAAAGGTTTAAGCTTGGGGGAGTTGATACGTCTCCAACGTATCTACTTTTCCAAACACTTTTGCCCTTGTTTTGGACTCTAACTTGCATGATTTGAATGAAACTAACCCGGACTGACGCTATTTTTAGCAGAACTGCCATGATGTTGTTTTATGTGTAGAAAAGAAAAGTTCTCGGAATGTCCTGGAAATCCACGGAGGCACTTTTTGGAATTAATAAGAATTTTTGGCGAAAGAATTAATGCCAGGGGGACCACAGCCTGTCCACGAGACAGGGGGGCGTGCCCCCTAGGGCGTGGCTTCCTATCTCGTGGGCCCCCTGGACCTCCTCCGACCTCAACTCCAACTCCATATATTCTGTCTCGGGGAGAAAAAAATCAGAGAGAAAGTTTCATCGCGTTTTACGACATGGAGCCGCTGCCAAGCCCTAATCTCTCTCGGGAGGGCTGATCTGGAGTCTGTTCGGGGCTCCAGAGAGGGGGATTCGTCACCGTCGTCATCATCAACCATCCTCCATCACCAATTTCATGATGCTCACCGCTGTGCGTGAGTAATTCCATCGTAGGCTTGCTGTTCGGTGATGGGTTGGATGAGATTTACCATGTAATCAAGTTAGTTTTGTTAGGGTTTGATCCCTAGTATCCACTATGTTCTGAGATTGATGTTGCTATGACTTTGCTATTCTTAATGCTTGTCACTAGGGCCCAAGTGCCATGATTTCAGATCTGAACCCATTATGTTTTCATAAATATATGTGTGTTCTTGATCCTATCTTGCAAGTCTATAGTCACCTATTATGTGTTATGATTCGACAACCCCGAAGTGACAATAATCGGGATACTTCTCGGTCATGATCGTAGTTTGAGGAGTTCATGTATTGACTATGTGTTAATGCTTCGGTCCGGTTCTCTAGTAAAAGGATACCTTAATATCCCTTAGTTTCCGCTAGGACCCTGCTGCCACGGGAGGGTAGGACAAAAGATGTCATGCAAGTTCTTTTGCATAAGCACGTATGCCTATTTACGGAATACATGCCTACATTACATTGATGAATTGGAGCTAGTTCTATATCACCCTATGTTATAACTATTGCATGAGGAATCGCATCCGGTATAATTATCCATCATTGATCCATTGCCTACGAGCTTTTCATATATTGTTCTTCGCTTATTTATTTTTCCTTTGCTACTATTACAACTACTACAAAAACCCAAAAACATTTGTATTTATTGTTGCTACCGTTACCTTTATTACCATACCACTTTTGCTACTAAATACTTTGCTGCAAATACTAAGTTATCCAGGTGTGGTTGAATTGACAACTCAACTACTAATACTCCAGAATATTCTTTGGCTCCCCTTGTGTCCAATCAATAAATTTGGGTTGTACTTCACCCTCGAAAGCTGTTGTGATCCCCTACACTTGTGGGTTATCAGTTACCGCCCTCACCGGCTTAGCAATGGCCACCCGTTACCTCAACGATTAACTGCCAAAGAACGACAAACTTATGCACCTCAACTCGCCAAGCTCCGGGCTCTCCTGGCCAACGGTTTGACTGGTATTGATCTCTTCTGCTGCTGGGTTTCTTGGGGTATTCTGCCTTTAAGTTGCCGCCCCGGATTAAGGCATGAATATACTGGCAACGTCAAGCATCCTCCACGATATCATGAAACAGTAACGACGGACAATGAAGTTACTGAATCTGTGAAGAAGATGCTTGACGAACCGATTGCCGCATGCAGCCAAACCGGGTTGCCAGCTTTTTACACCTCCAACAAACCGCCAACGGTAAAGTTTAACTTAATGCTTACTGATCCGCCTCCGCTTTAATAATGTGCTAACACTTTTGTTTTAATTTCAGAGGCCAATAATTCCTTCTAGAAGCGGAAATCTCAAGATAAACCGGTTAGGGCTCCTCGTGCGAAGAGCAAGGTCACAAAGAGAGCTGCCAAGAAGAAAACCGCCGAGTCTTCTGATCCGCCAGAAGATATTGACGAATCAGATCCAGAGGTAGAACTTGACTCACTTGGTTCCTTTTTCATACACCTTATTGACAATGACTATTCCCAGGATGATGCAGAGGCCAGCCGTGCGGACCATGTTGAGGTAATCTCTCTTTCCTCCGATTCAGATCTTGTGCCGGTTCAAAGATTTCGCCCTGTAGTTCAGAAAGTAAAATACTCTCACCCTCTTGCTTATTTGGATCCAAAATTTTCTTTGAAGACACGACAACCTGAAGAGCGTCGCACAACCCGGCACAGTGGCCAGCAAGTCACCTCTTCTGGTTTACCGGATACACTAACTCGGAAACGTCGTCCAGAGGTTACTTGTTCTCCCAAAAAACTTTATCATTTGAAGGGTTTCTTCCGATACCCACTCAATCCGTCTGATCCGAATTACCAGGTCTCTTCCAATTCGTCTGGCGGTTCATCAACCACTCAGCTGTCTCCCCTTAAAACCGTCTCTGGGTAAGTAAACTGCCCTTCATATTTTTCCTTCATAGTTTGGGTTACCGTGCTAATCTTTGTTTTGATATCATAGTGCCAAAGCCCGTATGAGCAAGAAGGCTAAAACCAGTACCCCTATTGGTGAAGTTGAACCGGAGAGGGCTCCTGAGGGTTCCGGTAGAAATACTGATGTTATGGATGATTCCGCCCCACAAGGCGAGAACACTGAAGCTAATCCGCTGGAAGCTGACCCGGCCACTCATATTGATCCATCGAGCCCTCATGCTACTCCTTCGAGCCCAGCTGCTGATCTGCCGAGCTCGGCTGTTAATCCGCCAAGTCCAGCCAGGGGTACCGTCAATCTGCCAAGTCCACCAAAAGGTGATGATGATGATGTTGTTATTACTAGCACGGGTCACACTAGTCCTGGTAATCCAGTTGTCTTGTCCAAATATACTGCCAAGGAGGAATTCACTACTATGGGCAAGGGGAAAGGGAAGACTGATTTATCCAACTTCATCAACCTTAGCACCGAGGAACTTCATTACAGATTCTTAAACCGCCTTTACACCAGTCGTGACTTTGAAGCCGGTTTGGTGAACCTGATGAAGGAACGTTATGAGGTAATCTTCAAGAACGCTTTGAAATTTACTGTATTCTGTATATCTCTTCCATTGTAGCCCCCAAGGGCCGGGTTATCTCTTGAAGATAAACCGTGACTTTGATAGAAAGAACACTTCAACTGAGTAGCCCCCAAGGGCCGATTTGTCTCTCGAAGACAAACTGGGACTGTCTGTTCTTGTTAATTGCCTTTACTTATAACTGATCAGTTGTGCATTAGCCCCCAAGTACCAAGCTTAATACCTCGATTGAGCCTTGGGACTTGAAAATACTCACTTTTAAAAATCAATCCACATTAGCCCCCAAGTGTCGAGTGCATAACTTGTTATGTGCTTGGGACTTTAACAACTTCATCTTCTGACTTCTGCAGACCGAGAAGACTATCAAAGAATCTCAAATCGTCGACCTTCAAGAAAACATCAAGTCCCAGCAAGAAGAGACCTCTAAAGCCAAAGAAGAGCTAAAGGGTGTTTTGACAACCATGGAGCAATTTAAGGATGGTTTCAGAAATGAACGCACCAACTGGGAAATTGAGAAGGCTGCTTTGTTGAAGCGGGCTGAAGATGCCGAAACAGCTCTTAAACCGGTGATGGAAGAGCTGACAGGGCTAAGACATCAGGTTGATGCTATGACTTCTGCAATCTTTGGTAAGTACTTTGTCATAGCCGGTTTGAAAATATCTTGAACTCTGCCGGTTTAACATTGAATTCTTAAACCGTTGCAGGTAATCGCATTGCTCAGCTGGGCATAGATATGCGGATGAAATTGAAGGCAGCGTACACTTTGATTGAGCAATTATACACCGGTGCCCAACGGGTTATCTGTGCAGTCTCATACAACAAACCGGCACCAAATTGATCAAGGACACACTAGCAAAATTATCCATGACACCGGCTCGGATAGAAGAGGTAAAGCGATCTGCTGCTAGGGCTGGCGCTTTACTGGCACTGACTCGGGCCAAAGCATGGATATCTGACTTGGACCCAATTGATATCGCCAAGGGATTTCCGGATGAACAAACAGACGGGTCAACATTTGACAATGAAGCCCTCAAAGCCCTGACAAAGGAGATGCGTCCGCTATTAAGTCAACTGGCTGAAGAGGCTAACTTGACTATTCATCGGTCCTTTTACGATGAAAGGAACCAGCGGGTTGATACGACTGTGACAGAAGTGCAAAACCTTATCCCGCCAATCCGTAAGCACACTTACGCCCCTGATGTTGAACCGTCCAATCTGATAAGTGAAGAAGTTGTATTTCAGGCTCTAACCCGGATTGACTGGATCACCATTGACTTCTAGCCACTGGGTGGAGAGGAGGAGGTTGAACCGGCGCCTGAAGATCCATCAACTTCACGTCGTCCTGGCAATGAGTCTTAATCCGGCATTCGGGTTACTTTGACAGACTTTGTTGTGTAAGAACAATCATCATTTTGGGCCTCAAAGCGCCTTGTAATAGGCTAGTGCAAGTACTTTAATCTTCGGCACTGATAAATAACTTTGGTTGATCCGTCATGATTTTTGCTGTGCTTGGTTATACTTTGATAATTTTCATGCGATTATGATATCTGTATAAAAAGAATTGTCCTGGCGGTTTACCGCCGGATGGGTCATAATGCCCAAATAAAGCCTGGTTAATAACCAAAGCAGAGTAAATATGAAATAACTCATACCTATGATATGAAATCACTTAGCTGGTTAACCAACTTTTATTGTAGTAAGGGTGAAGACCCAAATCTTGAGCTGATATAACTCTCACCATGTAATGATGTTGTGTAATAAGTCATGCCGGGTTACGATGAACACCAGATGATCAAACTGGGGACATATAGTCAAAGCCAGGCCGGATTTTGTAAACACCGGTTTGATAAGATGGTTTGACAACTTGTAGTTGAAAGCGAAGCCGGGTTAACAAACACCGGTTATTGTGATGACTGAAAAGTCATACCGGGTTTAAGAGACACCAGTTTATTATGATGACTGAAAAGCCATACCGGGTAAGAGACACCGGTTTAACATAAAATTCATTCAAAGAGAAAAATCTTGACAAAGGCAAATAAAACCGTGTAGTCGAGGCTTTTCGAGGGCTACCAGGCCCAAATCCGAGGCTTTTCATGGGCTGCCAGGCCGCTGAGTTAAACCATTTGACAAAGCCTTTTAAGATGGGCCTCCAACTAACCTATCGTCGTTTTAACTTTGACAAGTTCAGGGTCTCAATGAGAGTAACTGTCAAACGTTCGGTGGGTCCTGCCAGGATTACCTGGATAGGAGTGGCTTACTTGATGAAGGCAGGTTAACCCGGGGTTTTAGGTGAATACACCAGGTTTCCAAGCTGTGGGTCGATACCCAATTACAAGGGTCCTTTCAAACTCTTTGTTACTTTACACAAAGAGCCCTAAAGTAATTTTGTGAGCCGTGCTCATGGGTGCCTATGTTTGAGCTGTGCATAGCATCCAGACTCTCTTTGGCCCCTTGGGTGTGAAGCTCCCAAGCTGTATTGTGGCATGATAGCCGATTTAATAGGTAGTACTCCGCTTTGTCAGCTGAAGCCCCCATGTAACTCAAAGGATATTTGAGAAAAAACAGCAGAGGCCCTGCTTATAGCAAGGATGCCGGTTTATTATATTGATCATAATATATACATTGTCGAAATATGTACATAAGAGAAGCCTATGGCTCAAGTATAGTAAGGCCGAAGGAGAGCTATGTTCCATGGCCGCCGGGTCTCTTCCTCAGAACTGCATGAGTTGTCTCGAGCGTCAATGAGGTAGTATGATCCGTTGTGCAGATT
Source organism: Triticum dicoccoides (assembly GCF_002162155.2). NCBI lineage: Eukaryota > Viridiplantae > Streptophyta > Magnoliopsida > Poales > Poaceae > Triticum > Triticum dicoccoides. The sequence continues at coordinate 674,303,788 of NC_041383.1, read as the reverse complement.
CTTGCTGACCACAAAGGGTCCTTCCCAAGGTGGGGATAACTTGTGCATATCAGTCTGATCCTGGATGAGCCGGTGCACCAAGTCGCCTTCTTGAAAGGTTCTTGTTTTAACCCGGTGGCTATGATAACGCCGCGAGTCTTGCTGATAAACCGTCGAACGAGCCAAAGCCATGTCCCTTTTTCATCTAACAGGTCCAACGCCTGCTGGCGTGCTTGCTCATTGTCTGCTTCAACATAATTGGCAACCCGGGGCGAATCATGACGAATATCACTTGGAAGGACCGCCTCTGCCCCGTAAACCATGAAGAAAGGTGTGTAACCCGTCGATCTGTTGGGGGTGGTGTTGATGCTCCATAACACAGAAGGCAATTCTTCCACCCAACAACCCGGCGTCCGCTTTAAAGGAACCATGAGCCGGGGCTTGATACCCTTCAAGATTTCTTGATTGGCTCTCTCAGCTTGACCATTGGACTGGGGGTGCGCCACAGATGGTAAATCATGCCGGATATGCTCTCTCTGACAGAAATCCTCCATCTCACCTTTAGAAAGGTTTGTGCCATTATCTGTGATGATGCTGTGTGGAAAGCCAAAGCGGAAGATAATCTTTTTAAGAAATTGAACCGCCGTAGCTGCATCACACTTGCTGACGGGCTCCGCTTCAACCCATTTAGTGAACTTGTCAACCGCCACCAACAGGTGGGTCTTCTTATCCTTGGAGCGCTTAAAAGGTCCCACCATATCAAGCCCCCAAGTGGCAAACGGCCAAGTGATGGGAATCGTCCTTAATTCTTGAGCCGGAACATGAGCTCGTCATGAAAACTTTTGACAAGCGTCACACCGCTTTACCAGATCCTCGGCATCAGCATGAGCTGTCAACTAGTAAAACCCATGACGAAAAGCTTTAGCAACCAGGGACTTTGAACCGGCATGATGACCACAATCCCCTTCATAAATTTCTCGTAGAATCTCTTGGCCTTCTTCAGGAGAAACACAACGCTGGAATACGCCTGAAACACTGCAGTGGTGTAACTCGCCATTGTGAATAACCATGGACTTGGATCACCGGACTATCTGCTGGGCCTGAACTTCATCGTCTGGTAACTCGCCCCGGTTCATATACGCCAAATATGGAACCGTCCATCCGGAACAATATGTAAAGCGGCCACCAATTAGGCCTCCGGATCAAGAACAGCTAAATCCTCCTCTGTAGGCAACTTAACAGACGGGTTATGCAAGATATCTAGAAAGGTATTGGGAGGTACCGGTTTACACTGAGATCCTAGCCAGCTTAAAGTGTCTGCCGCTTCATTTTTACGCTGATCAATATGCTCAACCTGATACCCTTTAAAGTGACATGCCACAATATCCACCTCGCGTCTGTAAGCCGCCATGAGTGGATCCTTAGAATCCCAAGTGCCAGAAACTTGCTGGGCCACCAGATCAGAGTCTCCAAAGCATCGTACCCGGCTTAAATTCATCTCCTTGGCCACACGGAGCCCATGAATTAAAGCCTCGTACTCAGATGCATTGTTAGTACAGGGGAACATTAAACAGAGAACATAACAAATTTTATCACCTCGAGGGGAAGTAAGGACAACTCTAGCCCCCGAGCCCTCCAATTGTCTGGATCCATCAAAGTGAATAGTCCAGTATGTATTATCCAGTTTGTCCTCTGGTGCTTGTAACTCGGTCCAATCATTGATGAAGTCAACAAGTGCCTGAGATTTGATGGCTGTTCAAGGCATATACTTCAACCCATGTGGACCAAGCTCAATCGCCCACTTTGCAACCCGGCCAGTTGCCTCCCTATTCTGAATTATATCACCCAAAGGAGCTGAACTGACAACTGTAATGGGATGGCCTTGAAAGTATTGTTTGAGCTTCCGACTTGCCATAAAAACTCCATAGACCAACTTCTGCCAATGCGGATATCGTTGCTTTGACTTGATGAGCACCTCACTGATATAGTAAACCGGCCGTTGAACCGGATATTCCTTGCCAGCCTCCTTGCGCTCCACCACAATTGCCACACTGACAGCACGGGCATTAGCAGCCACATACAATAACAAGGGCTCTTTGTCAACCGGAGTAGCAAGGACTGACGGTTCAACCAATTGCCGCTTCAAGTCTTCAAACGCCGCATTAGCCGCATCACTCTAGACAAAGGTGTCTGTTTTCTTCAACATCTGATATAAAGGGATCGACTTCTCTCCCAAGCGGCTAATAAACTGGCTTAAGGCTGCAATTCGACCTGCCAAACGCTGAACATCATTAATGCATGCCGGTTTAGCCAAAGATGTAATCGCTTTGATCTTCTCCGGATTAGCCTCAATGCCTCTGTTGGACACCAGAAAACCTAGAAGCTTGCCTGCGGGAACACCGAAAACACACTTGTCCGGATTGAGCATCATCTTGTAAATACGCAGATTGTCAAAGGTCTCCTTGAGATCATCTATCAATGTCTCCTTCTTCCTGGATTTTACTACAATGTCATCAACATAGGCATGAACATTGCGCCCAATCTGAGTGTGAAGACAATTTTGCACATAGCGCTAATAAGTTGCATGGGCACTCTTGAGCCCAAAGGGCATAGAAACATAGCAGAAGGCTCCAAAGGGAGTAATGAAGGCGGTCTTCTCCTGATCCTTAACTGCCATTTTGATCTGATGATAACCTGAATAAGCATCCAAGAAACTCAAACACTCACAACCCGCCGTTGCATCAATGATCTGATCAATACGCGGGAGAGCAAAAGGATCAGTCGGACAAGCTTTGTTCAAATCTGTGTAATCCACACATATGCGCCAAGTGCCGTTTTTCTTAAGAACCAGCACCGGATTAGCCAAACACTCAGGGTGAAACACTTCAATGATAAAACCAACAGCCAAAAGCCGGGCTACCTCCTCACCGATTGCCTTGCGTCTCTCCTCGTTAAAGCGGCGAAGAACCTATTTGTCCGGTTTAAACTTGGGATCAATATTGAGAGTGTGCTCAGCGAGTTCCCTCGGTACACCTGGCATGTCAGAAGGCTTCCATGCAAAAATGTCCCGGTTCTCATGGATGAACTCGATGAGCGCGCTTTCCTATTTCGGATCCAGATTTGTGCTGATGCTAAACTGCTTGGATGAATCACCAGGAACAAAGTCAACAAGTTTAGTCTCATCAGCCGGTTTGAATTTCAGGCTTGGGTCATGCTTAGTGGTGGGCTTCTTCAGAGGGGTCATGTCTGCCGGATCAACGTTGTCCCTGTAGTGTTTCAACTCCTCTGTAGCACAAACCGACTCAGCATAAGCCGCATCACCTTCCTCACAATCCAAAGCGATCTTACGACTTCCGTGAACTGTGATGGTCCCCTTGTGACCCGGCATTTTGAGCTGCAAATAAATATAACAGGGTCTTGCCATGAACTTTGCATAAGCCAGTCGTCCAAATAGTGCGTGGTACGGGCTCTGGATCCTCACTACTTCGAAGGTCAATGTTTCAGACCGGGAGTCATGCTCATCACCAAACACAACCTCCAAAGCAATCTTACCAACAGGATATGCCGATTTACCTGGTACTACACCATGAAAAACAGTGTTTGACGGTTTAAGACTCTTGTGTGTCAACCCCATGCGACGGAAAGTCTCATAATACAGAATGTTGATACTGCTCCCTCCATCCATAAGCACTTTGGTGAATTTATAACCTCCCACCTGAGGTGCCACCACTAAAGCCAGGTGACCCGGATTGTCAACCCGGGGCGGATGATCCTCTCTGCTCCACACAGTGGGCTGCTCGGACCACCGCAAGTAACGTGGCACCGCCGGTTCAACAGCATTAACTGCTCTCTTGGGAAGTTTCTGATCACGCTTGCACAAACTAGTAGTGAACACGTGATACTGCCCACCATTCAACTGCTTCGGGTGACTTTGATACCCTGACTGCTGCTGATTCCCTTGATTATTCTGTTGGTTATTACCGCCTTGGTTATTCTGATTGCCCTGATTATTCTGAAATCCAGAGTTTGAACCGCCGCTGCCATGAAAACCTGGACCTGAACCGCCCGATGGACCCTGATCATACCGAAAGATATTAGAGTTTTTGAACTCCTTCATAATGTGACAATCTTTCCAAAGATGTGTTGCCGGAACCTCCTTGGTCCCGTGCTTTGGGCAGGGCTGGTTTAACAAACGCTCCAGATTCATCCCGCCACCGCGCTGGGGCGGTTTACCTTTATGATGCTGCACATTAGCGTTAGCCACAAAATCTGAATTATCTACTTTGCGCTTAACATTATTCCTATGGCCCCCTTGGTTGTGTTGCTGTCCCTTTGCACCGCTGTTCTTCTTTCCCTTCTCCGGTTTCTCCTCATCAGAATCGGGATCCTTGGTATTATCAGAATCAGCATACTTCACCGAGGCTGCCATAAGGGTTCCCATGTCATTGCAGTGGCGCTTAAGCCGTCCCAACTTCATCTTCAGAGACTTAAACCGGCAATTACGCTCTAATGTTATGATCGCCTGGCCAGCGTTAATCCGGTCCGACGAGTGCAAAACCTCTGAAACCCGGCGCACCCAATGAGTTGTTGACTCGTTCTCTCCTTGAACATAGGTTGTTTGCATGTGTATTTGAAATTGGCTATAAACCGGGCCTTCAACTGGTCCCATGAGTCGATGGAGTTGGCTGGTAGGTTTTTCAACCAAGTACGGGCTGTCCTCCAACATCATCGTGAAGTATTTTGCATATGCTGCTTCTTCCACATCCAGCATCTCCATTGCCATCTCATAACTTTCAACCCATGCCCCAGGTGGCTGATCAGCGGTGTAATTAGGTACCTTATGTGGGCCCTTGAAATCCTTAGGCAGTCGCACATTACGGAGAGCCGGAATAAGACACGGCACTCCCCAAGAACTGAAGGCAAGCCCGGTGCCTCGGTCTACCGATGCCGCGGGCTGAACCGGGGCGGGTTGATAACGACCCGCATATTGTGCCGCCAAAGCGGCCTCCCTTCATGCTCCGCCATTATCCACCATGTCCTGAGCATTTACCTCACCGCGTGTCAGATTGGGTCCTTGGGGGACATTACGGCGCCGCGCACTGCTAGACACTTCCGGTTCATCCATGTGCCTGCTATAGCTTTTGCTCGGATGGGGGGTCGAATGAATTCTATCTCGGCTATAGGAACAAGCCTGCTGCTGCACGACGGCGGTTTGAAGAAGATCCCTGTCCCGCCGCGTCTCAACCGCTGCCAGTGAATCGCCCTCCATTGGAATAGCTGCCAGGCGAGATGCTGCAGCAATCATGTTATCCAAAGGGCTCGAAAAGTGACCCGGTGGTGTTGGCACATATTGCGGCGGGTTATCCATCAGGCGAGGTGGTTCCATCATCCGAGGTTGATCCGACGCTGCCCTAGGCGCGTCGGTCCGGTTTACAGTTGTCGGATGACTCGGCCCAGCCCCTGGCGTATTAAAGAGATTCCGTTCTTTGAAGACCTGCTGCATACGCGATCGGTACTTCCTTTGCATTACGTCGTTTGATGCATTCTGGTCCAACATGAGCCGGTAATTCTGCGCCTGTATCTGATGTGACTGGGCTCCAAAGCGGCCCTTTCTTCAGCCATCCTAGCGTCCTCAGCTGCCAGGTCCTCCTTAGCCTGTGTTATCTGATCCTTTAGCTTCGCAACATCCGCATTGTGCTGATCCTGTGTCGCCGGGGTAACTGCCATGGTCAACAAGGTCGCCCAGGCATCCATCAAACCAGAGAGAACTTGAGCCAGTCGGCGCATCGGGCCTCCTACCGCGGCCGCTGATCCAGTATTCATTGCTGCTGTAGATGAAGACTGCAAAGTGGGCTATGTTCCGGCCATGAAAACAGCAACCCGACTTGGCGGTTCAAGGAGGTCCGGAATACTACTGCCGTCGGAATATCCTTCAAACACACCATCATGAATTTGGTACAGGGACTCGGTTTCACCAGTGGATGACTCGCCGTCGGAATAAACGGCCGTTTCACCTTCAGACACCGGTTCAGATCCGATCCCATGGAGACATCCTACGAACGCACGCTTCATGGCGGGCTTAACCCGGGCAGGACTCGCATGCTGAGCCGTTTCGACGAGGTCAGTGCAGATGTCTGGCTCAGGGCCCGGTTCACCGATGAAGACATGAATTCCGCCAAAGGGGACCCGGTACCCATACTCGATTGAGCCAGCCTCGGGGCCCCATCCTTCATCATCGATGTAGAGCTTGCCGCGATGACTCTTGGTCATCCGGCTGACTGCATACCCTTTGAGTCCTTCAAAGCTGCCCTTCAAGAACTCGAAACCATCGTGCGATAGCCCCATGGTGGGCGCCAACTGTCGTGGAAATATCACGTCAGATGTCCTCGTGAAAGGACTTAGTCGTGGAGCCATCACGACGGGTTAGCTTAAAGGGGTTAAACTGGACAAAGGACACGAGGATTTTATACTAGTTTGGCCCCTTTGATGAAGGTGAAAGCCTACTTCTAGTTGTGTTGGGATTATTGGGGTCTCGATAGCCAGGGAGCAAAACACGCTATGCCTGGCTCTCGAGTTGTTGTCTCTTGTCCCTGAACCGCCGCCGGGTCGTCCCCTTATATACACGGGTTGACGCCCGACCGGTTTCCAGAGTCACGAGGCCGGCTCATACAAGTGTCCGGCTCGGTTTCTCCTTTCCTAACTTACAATACAAGTTACATAACCATGGCGGTTTACCACTTTGGGCCCTAATCCGCCTTTGGGCTCCTGGCCTCTAAGCTTCATTAGTAAAGCGCCATCTTCTGGGTCTTCGTGGGCTTTAATATAGTTGAAGGTGAACCGGCCCCTCCTGGGCGGTTTACACTCAGTAGTTATCCCCAACACATGTGGTGTGAGCTGTGAAACTATTCCACATTGTTTTCAAATGAAGGCCAAACTCGTAACTCAAATATTCTTCTCCATGATCAGATCGTAGAAACTTTATTTTCTTCTTGCGATGATTCTCCACTTCACTCTGAAATTCTTTGAACTTTTCAAATGTTTCAGACTTGTGTTTCATTAAGTTGATATACCCATATCTGCTCAAATCATCTATGAAGGTTAGAAAATAATGATACTTGCCACGAGTATCAACACTCATTGGATCGCATACATCAGTATGTATTGTTTCCAAGAAGTCAGTAGCTCGTTCCATTGTTCCGGAGAACGGAGTTTTAGTCATCTTGCACAAAAGGCACGGTTCGCAAGCATCAAATGATTCATAACCAAATGATTCCAAAAATCCATCTTTATGGAGTTTCTTTATGCGCTTTACACCGATATCACCCAAACGACAGTGCCACAAATAAGTTGCACTATCATTATCAACTTTGCATCTTTTGGCAACAATATTATGAATATGCGTATCACTATGATCGAGATCCAACAAACTATTTTCATTGGGTGTATGACCATCGAAGGCTTTATTAATGTAAACAGAACAAAAATAATTCTCTGACTTTAAATGAATAACCATATTGCAATAAACATGATCAAATCATATTCATGCTCAACGCAAACGCCAAATAACATTTATTTAGGTTTAACACTAATACCGAAAGTATAGGGAGTGTGTGATGATGATCATATCAATCTTGGAATCACTTCCAACATACATCATCACTTCACCCTCAACTAGTCTCTGTTTATTCTGTAACTCCTGTTTCGTGTTACTAATTTTTAGCAATCGAACAAGTATCAAATACCCAGGGGCTACTATAAACACTAGTAAAGTACACATCAATAACCTGTATATCAAATATACCCTTGTTCACTTTGCCATCCTTCTTACCCACCAAATATTCAGGGTATTTCCGCTTCCAGTGATCATTTCCTTTGTAGTAGAAGAACTCAGTTTCAGGCTTTGGTCCAGCTTTGGGCTTCTTCACGGGAGTGACAACTTGCTTGTCATTCTACTTGAAGTTCCCTTTCTTTCCCTTTTGCCCTTTTCTTGGAACTAGTGGTCTTGTTAATCATCAACACTTGATGCTCTTTCTTGATTTCTACCTTCATCGATTTCATCATCAAGAAAAGCTCGGGAATCGTTTTCGTCATCCTTTGCATACTATAGTTCATCACGAAGTTCTACTAACTTGGTGATGGTGACTAGAGAACTCTGACAATCACTATCTTATCTGGAAGATTAACTCCCACTTGATTCAAGCGATTGTAGTACCCAGACAATCTGAGCACATGCTCACTAGTTGAGCAATTCTCCTCCATCTTTTAGCTATAGAACTTGTTGGAGACTTCATATCTCTCAACTCGGCTATTATCATGAAATATTAACTTCAACTCCTGGAACATCTCATATGGCCCATGACGTTCAAAACGTCTTTGAAGTCCCGAGTCTAAGCCATTAAGCATGGTGCACTAAACTATCAAGTAGTCATCATATTGAGCTAGCCAAACATTCATAACGTCTGCATCTGCTCCTGCAATAGGTCTGTCACCTAGCGGTGCATCAAGGACATAATTCTTCCGTGCAGCAATGAGGATAAACCTCAGATCACGGATCCAGTCCGCATCATTGCTACTATCATCTTTCAACTTAGTTTTCTCTAGGAACACATATAAAACATAGGGAAGCAACAACACGATCTACAACATAATTTGCAAAATACTATCTGGACTAAGTTCATGATAAATTAAAGTTCAATTAATCATATTACTTAAGAACTCCCACTTAGATAGACATCCCTCTAATCATCTAAGTGATCACGTGATCCAAATCAACTAAACCATGTCCGATCATCATGTGAGATGGAGTAGTTTTCAATGGTGAACATCACTATGTTGATCATATCTACTATATGATTCACGCTCGAACTTTCGGTCTCAGTGTACCGAGGCGATATCTGTATATGCTAGGCTCGTCAAGTTTAACCTGAGTATTCCGTGTGTGCAACTGTTTTGCACCCGTTGTATTTGAACGTAGAACCTATCACACCCGATCATCACGTGGTGTCTCAGCACAAAGAACTTTCGCAACGGTGCATACTTAGGGAGAACACTTATACCTTGAAATTTAGTGAGAGATCATCTTATAATGCTACCGTCAATCAAAGCAAAATAAGATGCATAAAGGATAAACATCACATGCAATCAATATAAGTGATATGATATGGCCATCATCATCTTGTGCTTGTGATCTCCATCTCCGAAGCACCATCATGATCACCATCGTCACCGGTGCGACACCTTGATCTCCATCATAGCATCATTGTTGTTTTGCCACCTATTGCTTCTACGACTATCGCTACCGCTTAGTGATAAAGTAAAGCAATTACAGGGCGATTGCATTGCATACAATAAAGCGACAACCATATGGCTCCTGCCAGTTGCCGATAACTCGGTTACAAAACATGATCATCTCATACAATAAAATATAGCATCACGTCTTAACCATATCACATCACAACATGCCCTGCAAAAACAAGTTAGACATCCTCTACTTTGTTGTTGCAAGTTTTACGTGGCTGCTACGGGCTGAGAAAGAACCGTTCTTACCTACGCATCAAAACCACAACGATAGTTTGTCAAGCTAGTGCTGTTTTAACCTTCTCAAGGACCGGGCGTAGCCACACTCGGTTCAACTAAAGTTGGAGAAACTGACACCCGCCAGCCACCTATGTGCAAAGCACGTCGGTAGAACCAGTCTCGCGTAAGCGTACGCGTAATGTCGGTCCGGGCCGCTTCATCCAACAATACCGCCGAACCAAAGTATGACATGCTGGTAAGCAGTATGACTTGTATCGCCCACAACTCACTTGTGTTCTACTTGTGCATATAACATCTACGCATAAAACCAGGCTTGGATGCCACTGTTGGGAAACGTAGTAATTTCAAAAAAAAATCCTACGCACACACAAGATCATGGTGATGCATAGCAACGAGAGGGGAGAGTGTGTCCACGTACCCTCATAGACCAAAAGCGGAATAGTTAGCACAATGCGGTTGATGTAGTCGTACGTCTTCACGATCCGACCAATCAAGTACCGAATGTACGGCACCTCCGAGTTCAGCACACATTCAGCTCGATGACGTCCCTCGAACTCCGATCCAGCCGAGCTTTGAGGGAGAGTTCCGTTAGCACTACGGCGTGGTGACGATGATGATGTTCTACCAACGTAGGGCTTCGCCTAAGCACCGCTACGATATTATCGAGCTGGATTATGGTGGAGGGGGGCACCGAACACGGCTAAGAGATCCAAGCGATCAATTGTTGTGTCTAGAGGTGCCCCCTGCCCCCGTATATAAAGGAGGGAGGGAGAGGCCGGGCCTAGAAGGGGCGCGCCAAGTGTGGGGAGTCCTACTAGGACTCCCAAGTCCTAGTAGGATTCCCCTTTCCTTTCCGGAGTAGGAGAGAAGGAAAGAAGGGGAGAGGGAGAAGGAAAAGGGGGCTGCTTCCCTTGTCCAATTCAGACCAGAGGGGGGGGGGGCGCCTCCTTCCTTTTGGCCTCTCTCCTCTATTCCCGTATGGCCCAATAAGGCCCAATACTTCTCCCGGTGAATTCCCGTTACTCCCCGGTACTCCAAAAATACCCGAATCACTCCGAACCTTTCCGATGTCCGAATATAGTCATCAATATATCGATCTTTACGTCTCAACCATTTCGAGACTCCTCATCATGTCCTCAATCTCATCCGGGACTCCGAACTACCTTCGGTACATCAAAACACATAAACTCATAATATAACCATCATCGAACTTTAAGCGTCCGGGCCCTACGGGTTCGAGAACTATGTAGACATGACCGAGACACGTCTCCAATCAATAACCAATAGCGGAACCTGGATGCCCATATTGGCTCCCACATATTCTACAAAGATCTTTATCGGTCAAACCGCATAACAACATACGTTGTTCCCTTTGTCATCGGTATGTTACTTGCCCGAGATTCGATCGTCGGTATCTCAATACCTAGTTCAATCTCATTACCGGCAAGTCTCTTTACTCGTTATGTAATGCATCATCCCCCAACTAACTCATTAGTCCCAATGTTTGCAAGGCTTATAGTGATGTGCATTACCGAGAGGGCCCAGAGATACCTCTCCGACAATCGGAGTGACAAATCCTAATCTCGAAATACACCAACTCAACAAGTACCTTCAGAGACACCTATAGAGCTCCTTTATAATCACCCAGTTACGTTGTGACGTTTGGTATCACACAAAGTGTTCCTCCGGTAAACGGGAGTTGCAAAATCTCATAGTCATAGGAACATGAATAAGTCATGAAGAAAGCAATAGCAACATACTAAACGATCAAGTGCTAAGCTAACAGAATGGGTTAAGTCAATCACATCATTATCCTAATGATGTGATCCTGTTAATCAAATGACAACTCATGTCTATGGCTAGGAAACTTAACCATCTTTGATTCAACGAGCTAGTCAAGTACAGGCATACTAGTGACACTCTATTTTTTATGTATTCACACATGTATCAAGTTTCCGGTTAATACAATTCTAGCATGAATAACAAAAATTTATCATGAAATAAGGAAATAAATAATAACTTTATTATTGCCTCTAGGGCATATTTCCTTCAGCTTCCCCCTCCGGTGGAGCGCCGGCGAAGGCTCCTAGATGGGATCTCGCGGATACAGAAGGTTGCGGCGGTGGAAAGAGTTTTTCGTGGTGCTCCTGGATGTTTTCGAGGTACATAGATATATATAGGAGGAAAGAAGTAGGTCGGTGGAGCCACAAGGGGCCCACGAGGGTGGGGGCGCGCCCTCCTGCCTCGTGGCCGCCTCGACTGCTTCTTGATGTCCACTCCAAGTCTCCTGGATTGCGTTTGTTCAAAAAAGATCGCTCCCGAAGGTTTCATTCTGTTTGGACTCCGTTTGATATTCCTTTTCTTCGAAACACTGAAATAGGCAAAAACAGCAATTCGGGCTGGGCCTTCGGTTAGTAGGTTAGTCCCAAAATGATATAAAAGTGTAAAGTAAAGCCCAATAACATCCAAAACGGGTAATATAATAGCATGGAACAATCAAAAACTATAGATACGTTGGAGACGTATCAAGCATCCCCAAGCTTAATTCTTGCTCGTCCTCGAGTAGGCAAATGATAAAAACAGAATTTTTGATGTGGAATGCTACCTAGCATAATTCTTAATGTAATTTTCTTTATTGTGGCATGAGTGTTTAGATCCAAATGATTCAAAATAAAAGTTCATATTGACATAAGAAATAGTAATACTTCAAGCAAAATAACAAAGCAATCATGGCTTCTCAAAATAACATGGCTAAAGAAAGCTATCCCTCCAAAATCATATAGTATGGTTAAGCTCTATCTTCATCACACAAAGTATTTAATCATGCACAACCCCGATGACAAGCCAAGCAATTGTTTCATACTTTTATATTCTCAAACTTTTTCAACTTTCACGCAATACATGAGCGTGAGCCATGGACATAGCACTATATGTGGAATAGAATGGTGGTTGTGGAGAATACAAAAAGGGAGAAGATAGTCTCACATCAACTAGGCATATCAACGGGCTATGGAGATGCCCATTTAATAGATATCAATGTGAGTGAGTAGGGATTGCCATGCAACTGATGCACTAGAGCTATAAATGTATGAAAGCTCAACAAAAGAAACTAAGTGGGTGTGCATCCAACTTGCTTGCTCATGAAGACCTAGGGCATTTTAAGGAAGCCCATCATTGGAATATACAAGCCAAGTTATATAACGAAAAATTCCCACTAGTATATGAAAGTGACAACATAGGAGACTCTCTATCATGAAGATCATGGTGCTACTTTGAAGTACAAGTGTGGAAAAAGGATAGTAACATTGTCCCTTCTCTCTTTTCTCTCATTTTTTTATTTGGTGGTCTTCTTTGGCCTTTTTTTTATTTGGGATTCTTTGGCCTCTTTTATTTTTCATAAAGTTTGAAGTCTCATCCCGACTTGTGGGGGAATCATAGTCTTCATCATCCTTTGCTCACTTGGGACAATGCTCTAATAATGAAGATCATCACACTTTTATTGATTTACAACTCAACACTTAGAACAAAATATGAATCTACATGAATGTCTCCGGCAATGTACCGAGATATGCAATGAACCAAGAGTGGCATGTATGAAAAATTATGGAGGTGGCGTTGCCACAAATATGATGTGAACTACATGATCATGCAGAGCAATATGACAATGATGGAGCGTGTCATAATAAATGGAATGGTGGAAAGTTGCATGGCAATATATCTCGGAATGGCTATGGAAAAGCCATAATAGGTAGGTGTGGTGGCTGTTCTGAGGAAGGTATATGGTGGGTGTATGTTACCGGCGAAAGTTGCACGGCACAAGAGAGGCTAGAAATGGTGGAAGGGTGAGAGTGTGTATAATTCATGGACTCAACATTAGTCATAAAGAACTCATATACTTATTGCAAAAATCTACAAGTTATTGAAACAAAGTACTACGTCCATGCTCCTAGGGGGATAGATTGGTAGGAAAAGACCATCGCTCGTCCCCGACCGCCACTCATAAGGAAGACAATCAATAAATAAATCATGCTCCAACTTCATCACATAACGGTTCACCATACGTGCATGCTACGGGAATGACAAACTTCAACACAAGTATTCTTTAAATTCACAATTACCCAACTAGCATAACTCTAATATTACTACCTTTATATCTCAAAACAATTATCAAGCATCAAATTGATCATTGCATCCAATTCACTTCCTATGATAGTTTTTATTATACCCAACTTGGATGCCCATCATTCTAGGACCAATTTTATAACCATAGAAAATATCATGCTGTTCTAAAAGACTCTCAAAATAATAAAAGTGAAGCATGAGAGACCAACAATTTCTACAAAATGAAACCACCGCCGTGCTTTAAAAGATATAAGTGAAGCACAAGAGCAAAATTATCTAGCTCAAAAGATATAAGTGAAGCACATAGAGTATTCTAATAAATTATGAATCAAGTGTGTCTCTCCCAAAAGGTGTGTACAGAAAGTATGATTGTGGTAAACTAAAAATCAAAGACTCATATCATACAAGACGCTCCAAGCAAAACACATATCATGTGGCGAATAAAAATATACCTCCAAGTAAAGTTACCGATAGACGAAGACAAAAGAGGGGATGCCTTCCGGGGCATCCCAAAGCTTAGGCTTTTGGTTGTCCTTGGATTATCTTGGGGTTCCATGGGCATCCCCAATATTAGGCTCTTGCCACTCCTTATTCCATAGTCCATCAAATCTTTACCCAAAACTTGAAAACTTCACAATACAAAACTCAACAGGAAATCTCATAAGCTTCGTTAGTGCAAGAAAGAAAATCCACCACATAAGGTACTGTAATGAACTCATTATTTACTTATATTGGTGTTAAACCTACTATATTCCAACTTCTCTATGGTTCATACCCCCCGATACTAGCCATAGATGCATTAAAATAAGCAAACAACACACGAAAAACAGAATCTGTCAAAAAACAGAACAGTCTGTAGCAATCTGTAACTTTCGAATACTTCTGGAACTCTAAAAATCCTACCAAAATAGGAAGTTCTGCGAAATTTGTCTTCTGATAGACTGCAAAAAGAATCAACTAAATAGCACATTTCTGTGATTTACTAAAATTATTCTCGTGCGTGCAAAAGTTTCTGTTTTTCAGCAGAATCAAATTAACTATCACCGTAGGTTATCCTATAGGTTCTACTTGGCACAAACACTAATTAAAACATAAAACCACATCCAAACAGAGGCTAGATGAATTATTTATTACTAAACAGAAGAAAAAATCAAGGAAAATATAAAATTGGGTTGCCTCCCAACAAGCGCTATCGTTTAACGCCCCTAGCTAGGCATAAAAGCGACAATAGATCTAAGTATTACCATCTTTTGTATTCAATTCATAAGTGGCTCGCATAATGTTTTCATAAGGTAATTTGACTTTCTTTCTAGGTAAGTGTTCCATGCCTTTCCTTAATGGAAATTGGAATCTAATATTCCCTTCCTTCATATCAATAATTGCACCAATCGTTCTAAGGAAAGGTCTACCAAGAATAATAGGACATGAAAGATTGCAATCTATATCAAGAACGATAAAATCTACGGGCACATAATTCCTATTTGCAACAATAATAACATAATTAATCCTTCACATAGGTTTCTTAATAGTGGAATCTACAAGGTGCAAGTTTAAAGAGCAATCATCAAATTCATGGAAACCTAGCACATCACATAAAGTTTTCATAATCGTGGAAACACTAGCACCCAAATTACACAAAGCTTAGCATTCATGATCTTTAATTTTAATTTTAATAGTAGGTTCCCACTCATCATAAAGTTTTCTAGGTATAGAAACTTCAATTCAAGTTTTTCTTCATAAGATTGCATCAAAGCATCAACAATATGTTTGGTAAAAGCTTTATTTTGACTATAAGCAAGAGGAGAATTCAACACATATTGCAACAAGGAAATACAATCTATTAAAGAAAAATTATCATAATTAAATTCCTTGAAATCCATAATAGTGGGTTCATTGCCATGTAAAGTTTTGATCTCTCCAATCCCACTTTTACCAAATTTAGCATCAAGATCTAAAAACTCCGAATCATTGGGACGCCATTTAAATAAAGTTCACTCATCTCCAGTCCCATCATTATCAAGATTCATATTGCAAAACAAAGATTTAATAGGGGACACATCAATAACTTTTAGATCTTCATTATTATTTTCATGGAAACTATAAGAACACGCTCTTACAAAGCAATCTGTCTTAGCACGCATCCTAGCGGTTCTTTCTTTGCACTCATCAATGGAAATTCTCATGGCTTTGAGAGACTCATTGATATCATGCTTAGGTGGAATCGATGTAAGTTTCAAAGAATAAACATCAAGAGAAATTCTATCAATGTTCCTAGCCAATTCATCAACTTTAAGCAATTTATCTTCAAGCAAAGCATTGAAATTCTTTTGAGAGATCATAAATTATTTAACACTATTCTCAAAATCAGAGGGCATCTTATTAAAATTTCCATAAGATTTGTTGTAGGAATTACCATAATTATTAGAGGAATTACTAGGAAACGGCCTAGGATTGAAGTTTCCTCTATAAGCATTGTTACCAAAATTATTCCTACCAACAAAATTCACATCCATAGATTCATTATTATTCTAAATCAAAGTAGACAAAAGCATATCATTAGGATCAATAGGTTCATCCATCTTTCCACTCAAAACATTAATCTCTTCTATCACATGAACTTCCTTACTAGTAGATCTTTTGGTGTGCCATTGAGAATAATTAACCATAATATTATCAAGGAGTTTAGTAGCTTCTCATAAAGTGATTTCCATAAAAGTGCCTCCCGCGGCCGAATCTAAAAGATTTCTAGAAGCAAAATTCAATCCGGCATAAAATTTTTGTATGATCATCCATAAATTCAAACCATGCGTAGGGAAATTGCGAATCATTAATTTCATTCTTTCCCAAGATTGGGCAACATGCTCATGATCAAGTTGTTTAAAATTCATAATATCGTTTCTAAGAGAGATGATCTTAACGGGAGGAAAATACTTAGAGATAAAAGCATCTTCGCACTTATTCCATGAATCAATACTATTTTTAGGCAAAGACAAAAACCAAGTTTTAGCATGATATCTAAGTGAAAAGGGAAATAACTTCAATTTAACAATATCATTATCCGTATCTTTCTTCTTTTGCATATCACACAAATCAACAAAGTTGTTTAGATGAGTAGCGGCATCTTCACTAGGAAGGCCGGTGAATTGATGTTTCATAACAAGATTCAAGAAAGCAGCATTGATTTCACAAGATTCGGCATCATTAAGAGGAGCAATTGAAATGCTAAGGAAATCATTATTGTTGGTATTGGAAAAATCACACAATTTGGTATTATCTTGCGCCATCGTGACAAGCAATCCAACACACAAGCACACAAGAGACAAGCGAAAAAGAGGTGAACAGAAAAGAGAGGGCGAAAAAAACGGCAAGGGTGAATTGGGGGAGAGGAAAACAAGAGGCAAATGGCAAATGATGTAATGCGAGGGAGATGAGTTTGTGATGGGTACTTGGTATGTCTTGACTTGAGCGAAGACCTCCCCGGCAACGGCGCCAGAAATCCTTCTTGCTACCTCTTGAGCACTACGTTGGTTTTCCCTTGAAGAGGAAAGGGTGATGCAGCAAAGTAGCGTCAGTAGTTCCCTCAGTTTTTGAGAACCAAGGTATCAATTCAGTAGGAGGCTCCTCACAAGTCCCTCATACCTACACAAACAAACAAGAACCTCGCAACCAACGCGATAAAGGGGTTGTCAATCCCTTCACGGTAACTTGCAAAAGTGAGATCTGATAGAGATAATAAGATAAGATAAATATTTTTGGTATTTTTATGATATAGATTGGAAAGTAAAGATTGAAAATAAAGGTAGAAGGAAACTTATATGATAAAAGATAGACCCGGGGGCCATAGGTTTCACTAGTGACTGATACGTCTCCGTTGTATCTATAATTTTTGATTGTTCCATGTCAATATTCTTCAACTTTCATATACTTTTGGCAACTTTTTATACTATTTTTTGGGACTAACATATTGATCCAGTGCCCAGTGCCACTTCCAGTTTGTTGCATGTTTTATGCTTCACAAAAAACCCAATATCAAACGGAATCCAAACGCGATAAAAATGGACGGAGAATTATTTTGGAATATTTGGGATTTTCCGGAGGAAGAATCAACATGAAATGGTGTTCGAGGTGGCCACGGGACAGGGGGGCGCCCTCCCCCTGGGCGCGCCTGGCACCCTCATGGGACACACGTAAGGAGATTGATGCTCTTCTTTTGCCGCAAGAAAGCTAATTTTATGAGAAAAATCTGGGCGAAAGATTCACCCCAATCGGAGTTACGGATCTCCGGATATAAAAGAAATGGTGAAGGTGAAGGATCTAGGAACGCAGAAACAGAAAGATAGATCCAATCTCGGAGAGGCTCTCGCCCCTCCCATGCCATGGGAGCCAAGGACCAGAGGGGAAACCCTTCTCCCATCTAGGGAGAAGGTCAAGGAAGAATAAGAATAAGAAGGGGGGCTCTCTCCCCCTTGCTCCCGGTAGCGTCGGAACGCCGCCGGGGGCCATCATCATCACCGCGATCTTCACCAACACCTCCTCCATCTTCACCAACATCTCCATCACCTTCCCCCATCTATATCCAGCGGTCCACTCTCTCACAACCCGTTGTACCCTCTACTTGAACATGGTGCTTTATGCTTCATATTATTATCCAATGGTGTGTCGCCATCCTATGATGTTTGAGTAGATTTTTGTTGTCCTACCGGTGATTGATGAATTGCTATGATTGGTTTGAATTGCATGTTTTATTATTGGTGTTGTCCTATTGTGCCCTCCGTGTCGCGCAAGCGTGAGGGATTCCCGCTGTAGGGTTTGCAATATGTTCATGATTTTTTTATGGTGGGTGGCGTGAGTGACAGAAGCACAGACCCGAGTAAGTAGGTTGTTTGCGTATGGGATAAAGGGGACTTGATGCTTTAATGCTATGGTTGGGTTTTACCTTAATGCTCTTTAGTCGTTGCGGATGCTTGCTACAGTTCCAATAATAAGTGCATATGATCCAAGAAGAGAATGTATGTTAGCTTATGCCTCTCCTTCAAATAGAATTTCAATAGTGATTATCGGTGTAGTAACGTAGTCAATTGCTTACGGACAATTTCACAACTCCTACCACCACTTTTCCACACTCGCTATATTTACTTTATTGCTTCTTTATCTAAACAACCCCTACTTTGTATTTATGTGCTCTTTATTATCTTGCAAACCTATCCTATCACACCTACAAAGTACTTCTAGTTTCATACTTGTTCTAGGTAAAGCAAACACTAATCATGCATAGAGTCGTATCAGTGGCAGATAGGGCTTGAGAGGATATTTGTTCTACCTTTAGCTCCTCGTTGGGTTCGACGCTCTTACTTAGCGAAAGAGGCTACAACTATCCCGTATACTTGCGGGACATCAAGACCTTTTTCTGGCGTCGTTGTCGGGGAGTCATAGCGTGGGGTGAGTATTTCGTGTGTGCTTGTTTGCTTTATCACTAAGTAATTTTTATTTGCTGTTCTAAGTTATTCTCTATCTTTAGTTATTGATATGGAACACGAAATACCAAAAGAATTAGGTGTAGATGATACTCATGGAGATGGGGAACCTCCTAAAACCCTCGATGCTCGTTATGTGAAAGAAATTATGTACTACTTTAATAATCCTGAGAAAAACCCATTCAACTTTGTTATGGGAGACACGTTGGATCAACGTGAATACTTTAGGGATTATCGCTTGACACAAAAATGGAAACTATTATGGGATCAAATTTCTATGTTGCGTTGGTATGCTCGTCAACTATGCATGATACATGATTATACTTGGTGCTCGAGGATGAAGGATACACACCTTACCTTTTCATGCAAATTCAATGATAATGAAACCTTAGCTCCTTATGCTAATGGTAGATATGATTACTATGATGTGGAACAAATAGAAGAATTTGTTGCTTTTATGGGTGCTTATGAGATTGAATCTATGTTTAAAGAGTTTGATGATTTTGATGATGCAGTTTATAGACCTGAAAATTTTGCTATACTTAGATATTGCTATAAAATTATGAATACAATTACAATATTAATTCATTTATTGTGAAATTCTCCGCTGTCCAAGAAGAGACTAATATTTTGCAGGAAGCTATGAAAGAATAAATTGATGAAACTGTGAGCTCATTGGATAAAAAAGATGATGAGGAGAGCGAAGAACAAAAGGAGGAAGAGCGGTTGATCACCCGTGCCCACCTTATAACGAGAGTAACTCTTCAACTCATACATTGTTTAATTCCCCTTTGTGCTTACCGAAGGATGATTGCTATGATGATTGCTATGATCCCATTGATTCTCTTAAAATATCCCTTTTTGATGATGCTTGCTATGTTTGTGGCCAAGATGCCAATATGAATGATGCTTGTGGAGATGAACTTGCTATAGTTCCTTATGTTAAACATGAAATTTGTTGCTATTGCACCCATGCATGATAGTCCTATTATCTTTTTGAATTCTCCCGACTACACTATATCGGAGAAGTTTGTGCTTATTAAGGATTATATTGATGGGTTGCCTTTTACTGTTGCACATGATGATTTTGATAGATATAATATGCATGTGCTTGCTGCTCCTACTTGCAATTATTATTAGAGAGGAACTATATCTCCACCTCTCTATGTTTCCAATATGATAGAATTGCAAGAATCTTCTTATACTATGCATTGGCCTTTACTATGTGTGAATGAATTGTTCTTTTATGACATGCCGATGCATAGGAAGAGAGTTAGACTTCGCCATTGCTTGATATATGTTTCTTTATGCTCACTACTAAATCATAAATTATTGTTAATTAAAATTGGCTTTGATATACCTTGGGATCCGGGTGGATCCATTACTTGAGCACTAAATGCCTAGCTTAATGGCTTTAAAGAAAGCGCTGCCAGGGAGACAACCCGGAAGTTTTAGAGAGTCATTTATTTCTGTTGAGTGCTTTTATATAGTTTAAAAACAAAAAATAAATAAATAGGGGAACCTAAAAACTTTTCAAAAAGGAAAGTGAAAGTGAGAGAGACAAGCATTGTTGAAGTGGGAGAGCTCCTTGAACTTTGTTCATGCTCACGGAAACTTTGTGAATCTTAATTACAGAAACTTTTTCATCAAAAATATTTATATCCTTGTACAATTCCATTGTATTATAAAAATAATGTGCTAAGGTTTGCCTTTAGGATGTTTACAATGCTTGTTGGTTTGTACGGTGCAGGAGAGAAACTTTGGCTGTAGTGCACGATTTTACATTTTTTTGCTGGAACGTCAATTGGTTCTGATTCTTTTTGCACTGTCTTGATGTACAAATTGTTTATTTTTCCTAATTTTTGTAGAATTTTTGGTGTACCAGAAGTATGGTGAATCTTCAGATTGCTACAGACTGTTCTGTTTTTGATAGATTCTGTTTTTGATGCATAGTTTGCTTGTTTTGATGAATCTATCAATTTATATCAATGGATTAAGCCATGAAAAAGTTATGTTACAGTAGACACAATGCAAAAACAAAATATTAATTGGTTTGCAACAGTACTTAGAGTAGTGATTTGCTTTATTATACTAACGGATCTTACAGAGTTTTCTGTTGAAGTTTTGGTTGGATGAAGTGTCTAATCGAGGATGTCTCGATATGAGGAAAAGGAAGAGAGGCAAGAGCTCAAGCTTGGGGATGCCCGAGGCACCCCAAGTAAATATTCAAGGAGACTCAAGCGTCTAAGCTTGGGGATTCCCCGGAATGCATCCCCTCTTTCTTCAACAAGTATCGGTATGTTTTCGGATTCGTTTTGTTCATGCGATATGTGCAAGTCTTGGAGCGTCTTTTGCATTTAGTTTTCATTTTTCTTTTATGCACCATGCTGGTATGAGATAGTCCTTGGTTGATTTATATAATTCTATTTGCACTTCACTTATATCTTTTGAGTATGGCTTTATAGAATGCTTCATGTGCTTCACTTATATCATTTGAAGTTTGGATTGCCTGTTTCTCTTCACATAGAAAACCGCCATTTGTAGAATGCTCTTTTGCCTCACTTATATTTGTTAGAGCATGGGCATATCTTTTGTAGAAATAATTAAACTCTCTTGCTTCACTTATATCTATTTAGAGAGATGACACGAATTGGTCATTCACATGGTTAGTCATAAAATCCTACATAAACTTGTAGATCGCTGAAAATGATATGTTTGATTCCTTGCAATAGTTTTGCGATATAAAGATGGTGATATTAGAGTCATGCTAGTGAGTGGTTGTGGATTGTAGAGACACTTGTGTTGAGGTTTGCAAGTCCTGTAGCATGCACGTATGGTAACCATTGTGTGACAAATTTGAAGCATGGGGTGTTTCTTTGATTGTCTTCCCTATGAATGGCGGTCGGGGATGAGCGATGTTCTTTTCCTACCAATCTATCCCCCTAGGGGCATGCGTAGTAGTACTTTTCTTAGAGGGCTAATAAAATTTTGCAATAAGTATATGAGTTCTTTATGACTAATGTGAGTCCATGGATTATACGCACTTTTACCTTTCCATCATTGCTAGCCTCTTCGGTACCTTGCATTGCCCTTTCTCACCTCGAGAGTCGGTGCAAACTTTGCCGGTGCATCCAAACCCCGTGATATGATATGCTCTATCACACATAAGCCTCATTATATCTTCCTCAAAACAGCCACCATACCTACCTATCAATGCATTTCCATAGCCATTCCGAGATAATATTGCCATGCAACTTCCATCATCATCATATACATGACTTGAGCATTTATTGTCATATTGCTTTGCATGATCGTAAGATAGCTAGCATGATGTTTTCATGGCTTGTCCATTTTTTGATTTCATTGCTACGCTAGATCATTGCACATCCCGGTACACCGCCGGAGGCACTCATATAGAGTCATATCTTTGTTCTAGTATCGTGTTGTAATATTGGGTTGTAAGTAAATAAAAGTGTGATGATCATCATTATAGAGCATTGCCCCATGAAAAAAAGGAAAAAAGGAAAGGCCAAAGAAGCCTAAATAAAAAAAGGGGGCCAAAGAAGCCCACCAGAAAGAAAGAAAAAAAAGGGGCAATGTTACTATCCTTTTACCACACTTGTGCTTCAGAGTAGCACCATGTTCTTCATATAGAGAGTCTCCAATGTTGTCACTTTCATATACTAGTGGGAATTTTCATTATAGAACTTGGCTTGTATATTCCAACGATGGGCTTCCTCAAATGCCCTAGGTCTTCATGAGCAAGCAAGTTGGATGCACACCCACTTAATTTTTAGTTTGAGCTTTCATACACTTATAGCTCTTAGTGCATCCGTTGCATGGCAATCCCTACTCGTCGCATTGACATAAATTTATGGGCATCTCCATAGCCCGTTGATTAGCCGCGTCGATGTGGGACTTTCCCCCTTTTTTGTCTTCTCCATATAAACCTCCACCATCATATTCTATTCCACCTATAGTGCTATATCCATGGCTTGCGCTCAATAATTGCGTGAGGGTTGAAAAAACTAGAGCTTGTTAAAAAGTATGAACCAATTGCTCGGCTTGTCATCGGTGTTGTGCATGATGGGAGCATTTTGTGTGACGAAAATGAAGCATGGCCAAACTATATGATTTTGTAGGGATAAGCTTGCTTTGGCCATGTTGTTTTAAAAAGACATGATTGCTTTATTAGTGCGCCCGAAGTATTATTGTTTATTATGTCAAATGATAGACTATTGCTTTGAATAACTCGTGTCTTAATATTCATGCCATGATTAGACATATGAGCAAGATTATGCTAGGTAGCATTCCACATAAAAAATTATCTTTTTTATCATTTACCTACTCGAGGACGAACAGGAATTAAGCTTGGGGAAGCTGATACGTCTCTGTCGTATCTATAATTTTCGATTGTTCCATGCCAATATTCTTCAACTTTCATATACTTTTGGCAACTTTTTATACTATTTTTTGGGACTAACATATTGATCCAGTGCCCAGTGCCAGTTCCTGTTTGTTGCATGTTTCATGTTTCGCAGAAAACCAATATCAAACGGAATCCAAACGGGATAAAAACGGACGGAGAATTATTTTGGAATATTTGGGATTTTCCGGAGGCAGAATCAACGCAAAACGGTGTCCGAGGTGGCCACGAGACAGGGGGGTGCGCCCTCCCCCCTGGGCACGCCTGGCACCCTCGTGGGCCACCCATAAGGCAGTTGATGCTCTTCTTTTCCCGCAAGAAAGCTAATTTTATGAGAAAAATCTGGGTGAAAGATTCACCCCAATCGGAGTTACGGATCTCCGGATATAAAACAAACGGTGAAGGGGAAGGATCTGGGAACACAGAAACAGAGAGATAGATCCAATCTCGGAGGGGCTCTCGCCCCTCCCATGCCATGGGAGCCAAGGACCAGAGGGGAAACCCTTCTCCCATCTAGGGAGAAGGTCAAGGAAGAAGAAGAAGAAGAAGGGGGGCTCTCTCCCCCTTGCTTTCGATGTTGCCGGAATGACGCCGCCGGGGGCCATCATCATCACCGCGATCTTCACCAACACCTCCGCCATCTTCACCAACATCTCCATCACCTTCCCCCATCTATATCCAGAGGTCCACTCTCCCGCAAGCCGCTGTACCCTCTACTTGAACATGGTGCTTTATGCTTCATATTATTATCCAATGATGTGTTGCCATCCTATGATGTCTGAGTAGATTTTCGTTGTCCTACCAGTGATTGATGAATTGCTATGATTGGTTTGAATTGCATGTTTTATTATTGGTGCTGTCCTATTGTGCCCTCCGTGTCGCGCAAGCATGAGGGATTCCCGCTGTAGGGTTTGCAATATGTTCATTATTTGCTTATGGTGGGTGGCGTGAGTGACAGAAGCACAGACCCGAGTAAGTAGGTTGTTTGCGTATGGGATAAAGGGGACTTGCTGCTTTAATGCTATGGTTGGGTTTTACCTTAATGATCTTTAGTAGTTGCAGATGCTTGCTAGAGTTCCAATCATAAGTGCATATGATCCACGAAGAGAAAGTATGTTAGCTTATGCCTCTCCCTCAAATAGAATTGCAATAGTGATTATCGGTCTAGTAACATAGTCAATTGCTTAGGGACAACTTCACAACTCCTACCACCACTTTTCCACACTCGCTATATTTACTTTATTGCTTATTTATCTAAACAGCCCCTACTTTTTATTTATGTGCTCTTTATTATCTTGCAAACCTATCCTATCACACCTACAAAGTACTTTTAGTTTCATACTTGTTCTAGGTAAAGCGAACACTAAGCGTGCCTAGAGTCGTATCAGTGGAAGATAGGGCTTGAGAGGATATTTGTTATACCTTTAGCTCCTCGTTGGGTTCGACACTCTTACTTATCGAAAGAGTCTACAACTATCCCGTATACTTGTGTGTCATCAGTGACTTCTCTCAAGATAGCATAAATATTATGATGGGTGAACAAATTATTGTCGAGCAATTGATAGAAAAGTGCATAGTTATGAGAGTATCTAGGCATGATCATGTATATAGGCATCACGTCCGCAACAAGTAGACCGACTCCTGCCTGCATCTACTACTATCACTCCACACATCGACCGACTCCTGCCTGCATCTAGAGTATTAAGTTCATAAGAACAGAGTAACGCATTAAGCAAGATGACATGATGTAGAGGGATAAACTCAAACAATATGATATAAACCCCATATTTTTATCCTCGATGGCAACAATACAATACGTGCCTTGCTGCCCCTGTTGTCACTGGGAAATGACACCACAAGATTGAACCCAAAGCTAAGCACTTCTCCCATTGCAAGAAAGATCAATATAGTAGGCCAAACCAAACTGATAATTCGAAGAGACTTGCAAAGATAATCAATCATACATAAAAGAATTCAAAGGAGATTCAAATATTTCTCATAGATAAACTTGATCATAAACCCACAATTCATCGGATCACGACAAACACACCACAAAAAGAGTTACATCGAATAGATCTCCAAGAAGATCGAGGAGAACTTTGTATTGAGATTCAAATAGAGAGAAGAAGCCATCTAGCTAATAACTATGGACCCGAAGGTCTATGGTAAACTACTCACAACTCATCGGAGAGGCCTTGGAGATAATGTAGAGGCCCTCAGTGGCCGATTCCCCCTCCGGTGGAGCATCGACGAAGGCTCCAAGATGGGATCTCGAGGATACAAAAGGTTGCGGCGGTGGAAATAGTTTTTCATGGTGCTCCTGGATGTTTTCAGGGTACATAGATATATGTAGGAGGAAGAAGTAGGCGGTGGAGCCATGAGGGGCCCACGAGGGTGGGGGACGCGCCCACCCCCCTAGGGCGTGCCCTCCTGCCTCGTGGCCGCCACGGCTGCTTCTTGACGTGCACTCCAAGTATCCTGGATTGCGTTTGTTCCAAAAAGATCGCTCCAGAAGGTTTCATTCCGTTCGGACTCCATTTGATGTTCCTTTTCTTCGAAACACTGAAATAGGCAAAAAAAACAGCAATTCGGGTTGGGCCTCCGGTTAGTAGGTTAGTCCCAAAAATGATATAAAAGTGTAAAGTAAAGCCCAATAACATCCAAAACGAGTAATATAATAGCATGGAACAATCAAAAATTATAGATATGTTGGAGACGTATCAAGCATCCCCAAGCTTAATTCCTGCTCGTCCTCGAGTAGGCAAATGATAAAAACAGAATTTTTGATGTGGAATGCTACCTAGCATAATTCTTAATGTAATTTTCTTTATTGTGGCATGAGTGTTCAGATCAAAATGATTCAAAATAAAAGTTCTTATTGACATAAGAAATAGTAATACTTCAAGCATACTAACAAAGCAATCATGTCTTATCAAAATAACATGGCTAAAGAAAGCTATCCCTACAAAATCATATAGTCTGGTTATGCTCTATCTTCATCACACAAAGTATTTAATCATGCACAACCCCGATGACAAGCCAAGCAATTGTTTCTTACTTTTATGTTCTCAAACTTTTTCAACTTTCACGCAATACATGAGCGTGAGCCATGGACATAGCACTATATGTGGAATAGAATGGTGGTTGCGGAGAGGAAAAAAGGGAGAAGATAGTCTCACATCAACTAGGCATATCAACGGGCTATGGAGATGCCCATTTAATAGATATCAATGTGAGTGAGTAGGGATTGCCATGCAACGGATGCACTAGAGCTATAAATGTATGAAAGCTCAACAAAAGAAACTAAGTGGGTGTGCATCCAACTTGCTTGCTCATGAACAGGACCCCGTGGTGTTGCCTCTGGATGAACAGGACCCCGATCGATCGAGCCGGTTGGGGCTGGATGAACAGGACCCCGTGGAGGGATGGATGAATAGGACGACCCCTTGGAGGGCTGGATGAACAATATATGGTGGAGGGGTGGATGAACAGTAGCCCGTGGAGGGGTGGTTGAACAGGAGCCCGTGGAGAGGGCTGGTTGAACAGTAGCCGGTGGAGTAGCGCACGGTGGAGGCTGGATGAACAGGAGCCCATGGATGAACAGTCGCAGGTGGAGGCTAGAGGAGGTCGACGGTGGATGAACAGTAGCCCGTGGAGGCTGGAGGAGGTCGACGGTGGAGATGAACAGTATCCCTTGGAGTCCCGTTTTGCGTATGTCACACCCCTCCCGATGAACAAGACCCCCGTTTCGCCCATAGCTCTCCAACACAAGTCCGTTTCCTCCGTTTTGCGGTACGACACACCCCTCCTGATAAACAGGGCCCTGTTTCGTTCGTAGGAGGTCCAACACAATTCCGTTTCCTCCATTTTGCGGTACACCAGACCCCTCCCGATGAATAGGATCCCGTTTCGAACGTGGCCGACCGAACACAAGGTCATTTCCTCCGTTCTGCGGTACGCCAGGGCTCTTTCCATCGCCTGTTCCGTCCAAGCCCTCCCGATGAACACGACAACGCATTCCGTTCTGACCCACCTGGTTGGCTCCCCATGAACACGACGATGATGTTGTTCCTCTGTTCCGACCCAGCCATGTACGCAAGCCTTGGCCGTATGTATGCGCGAGTAGGCATTCGAGACCCCGCCCATATGTACGTACATGGCTGTATTTACTTTCTTGCACCCTGTCTGATGTACGTAGATGTACATGCTACGTGCGCACCTCTACTACGACACGTGCGCGCCTCTACTACGACACATGTGCGCCTCTACATCGACCATTATATACGTACACGTTCGCGACCAGAATGACAATGCTATGTACGCTTCGACCAGGTGGGTCCCGACTGTCAGGCACTTCCTTGCATGGGAAGATGTAGATGGTGGGTCCCAATAGTTAGGGGGATGAATCATTTTTCTTTTGCCCGGACGCACTTCCTTGTGTGCGAAGATGTAGTTTGTGGGTCCCAGCAGTCAGGGGGAAAGGTTTTTTCGTGAAATACAGTGGCCCGTCCGGTGGGTCCCTGCTGTCAGGTGGAGGAATCATTATTTTCCGCGTAATAAGGAGGCACTTCCTTGATGCGGCCGTGGACCCAGCTGTCAGCCACTCCATGTACAGTCCACGTCCGATGGAAGTCGTTCCTTGACCATGTTGACCATGCCGCGCCAAGAACACCAGGGTGGTGGACAACGGCGAGGCCTAGGAAGGGGACGACGCGGAGCCGGGGAAGACGCGGAAGTGGATGCCCACGCATAGAGGAGTATGAGGGTTCACTGGTTCGGCTGCGGTGTGAGGCTGCCATCGCCGAACAATAACAGGGGCTGTGGGTGAGTAGAGGGATGACCTAGCCAGCGGTGGGAGTAGTAGGGGGCGGTGAGGCCTCCGCGGCATCACAGCCGTCCACAGGAGGTAGGAGCATGCGGCATGACCGGCGCTGCTTTGGGCGGCTGGAGCAAGAAGACCAGAGGTTGAAGAAGCACTACGGCCATTGGATGGACATCGTACGGTCATTGGAGCTAGAACCGTTCATATTGACCAAGTTGACAAAGGCCTCCGTCCCAGTCAACTTAGTAGGCCCACAAGTCAGCCTCCCACCAAGGTGGGTCCCAGCTAGCCGGGGCAGTATTCATTTTTTGTGCGTAATAAGGAGGCACTTCCGGTGGGTCCGAGCTGACAGCGGGAGGAACGTTCTTTTCATGAAATACGGTGGCCCGTCGGGTGGGTCCCAACAGTCAGGGGGAAACATATTTTTCGCGAAACACGGTGGCCTGTTCGGTGGGTCCCTGCTGTCAGGTGGAGGAATAATTATTTTGCACGTAATAAGTAGGCACTTCCTTGCGACTGCCATGGACCCATCTGTCAGCCTCTCCACGTACAGTACTCTTTTGATGGAAGTCGGTCGTTGACCACATTGACCACGCCGCGTCGAGAGCACCACGGCGGTGGACGACAGCGAGGCCTCGGAAGGGGACGACACGGAGCCGGGGAAGACGTAGCATTGGATGCCCACGCGGAGAGGAGTACGAGGGTTCACTAGTTCGGCTGAGGCGTGAGGCTGCCGTGGCCGCAGAATAACAGGGGGTGTGGGTGACTGGAGGGATGGCCTGGCTAGCGGTGGGAGTAGTAGGGGGTGGTGAGGCCTCCACGGCAGCACAGTCGGCCATGGAAGGCCAGAGCAGGCGGCACGACTAGCGCTGCTTTGGGCGGCTGGAGCAAGAAGACCATAGGTTGAAGAAGCACTATGATTGTTGGATGGACATCGTACGGTCACTGCAGCTAGAATCGTTTATATTGACTAAGTTGACAAAGCCTTTGGTACACGTCAACTTAGTAGGCCCACAATTCAGCCTCCAAAACGGTGCGCCCCGGATGTCAGGGGGAGGAATCATTTTTTGGGCGGCCGAAGCTAGAATATCCGAGATTGAAGAAGAAGCACGACATCCGTTGGATAGACATCGTACGACCACTGCTGCTAGAACCGTGTGTTGACTATAATAAGTTGACAAAGCCTTGCATACGCGTTAACTTCTTTTTTTAGTGGACGCGTTAACTTAGTAGGCCCACAAGTGTGTGGCAGAGAACTTATAGCCCATTTGCGATTTGTAAGAATTTACATCCCATTTTTGAATTCTAATGGAACTTACTACAGCCCATTTACAGTTTGTTAAAAGTACAACCCATTTTCTAGCTAGGACAATGATTAATAATTTCAACCAACCGTTCAAGACAGAATTCAATAAAATTTCCCACATTTTGATGGGATCCGAAATATTTTTATCCTGAAATTTCTAGTCACATTAAATATAAATTTGTATTACGTAAAAATCCAACAAAACATTGCACACGCAACAATTAAAAATTAAGATTTTCAAAATCCATAAATAATATTTTATAAACTAATTTCGTGTTTGGTGCATTTTTTATAGTTAGTGCCTAGTTTTTATAATTACAACCCATTTATTATTTCTTAAAGCCCATTTTCCTATTAAGCCTAATGCATCCCTCCTAGGAAAGATTTGCAGCCCAGCAGGGCGGAGAATAACAAGTTGACCTTGCCTGGGTATTCCTCAAAAAACGTATAGCTGGGATAGCCATTTTCATCTTGAAAAAAATAATATTTGGGCTGGATATCTGGCCTGGGCTAGACGGGCCACGGCCCGCCCAGTTAATACCCTGCTCTCCTCTGAACAACGATGAAAACATCACTAAGAAAAGCTCTGCAGTGCTCACGCCTCAAAAACACAAATCCTGCTCGAGCTGCTTGGTACCAGCTGTCGGCCGCACCTTGTGCAATTCTATCGTTTATATTGACTACATAGGTTGATAATGGTGTGGGACCGTGATGTCAGGAAACCAGGAGGAAGCAAAAAAAATATAGTTGTACATAATAAGGAGGCACTTGCGTATGTACGGCTATGGCCCTAGTGGGTCCCTACTATCATCCAGTCAAAATAAAGTCATCTTCTGAATCCTCATGTTCGTTGACCATGGTAACAATGCTCAGCGCCACGGCGAGCGCAACAACTCAAAGGACGACAGAGAGGGCCTCGCGGGCCCTACGGATGGTCTGATACAGCGCCCGCTGCTCATTCAGGAAGCCAGGATCATCGGACACCTACGAGCACCTTCGAGAGACTGAGACGGCATGAAACGGTAAGGCCACGCTTGGGAGCTCTGGTTTATTTCACACCTGTATTAACATACAAGTGTAATTTACTTGTCATCAGAAACAACGCGTAAAATACAGGCATAATGAAACCGAGGGCCCAAGGTCTGTAAGTAAAACCGGCAGGTTACACGTGTAATTTGAGAGGCCAGTGTATATTTTACTAGTCGAAATCGACCAACCAAGAGCTTCGCCCGAGACCATTTGCTTTTATTTATAAGCGTCAGTTTTACAAGCGGTTTTGGTTGGAAAACGACGATCCAATCACGGCTGAAGATGATGAGTTGGTCGGAAGATCATATGGTTTCACGCCTAACCTACCCGACTTGTCGTGTAGGCTATGAATGAAACATAAGATGATGAACTTCTTAAGCATGGAAACAACAGAAGAGGATGATCTTCTTAACAAGCAAATCACTGGCATTAGATCATCATGCAAAACAATACGAAGCATTATTCTCAGGAGGCACGGTGAACATCTCGTGATGCCGCATGCCACAACATTCCAAGCTCAACTGTGCAATCAAACACAGGGCCTGGCATTACATAGACAATATTCAGAATAAAATCTTAACACAGGAATATCTCAGTAGAGTAACTATTTACTTCTAAACTGAACACAGGAATAGGAAAAAACGATCGACGGTGCTCACAGCAAAGGGCGTCCCACTCAAAAATATCAAATGCATGTCTTCTGGCTAACATCAATGAGCAAATTTTTACAAGGTTTTCCAATTCCAATATATTAAACTAACGTCTTCTTGCTAACATCAATGATTAAACTTTGACAAGCTTTTCCCATTCAAAATATGTAATGCCTATGATCGTGGAGTTCTGTTGTGGCTTCTTGTACTTGTTTGGGCACTTTTTGCCCAGTGCACTCCACGTGTTATAGACTTGCCTATGCTCTCTGCAGACTAGTCATGTCACCAACGTCTACTAATACTCTGTAAAGCTTCTCGGTCATTCCTTCTGTAATGTAGTGCAAACAGTGGTTGCTTCTTTCTGCAAAGTGGAACGACCAACTGGACCCAGTAATGCAGAAGTTTGCCTTGGACACATTGGCTCCTTTTGTGCAGTTCAACTAAAATCAAAGTCGGAATAAATCGAGCTTTAATTTTGATATCCCTTTAAGCAACAATAGGTATAAGGGAAACAATTACTGAGAAATAACAGTTGATGACTTGTACTCCCAGAAGAAAAGCATCTACTGATCTACCTTATCTTAATGGGAAACAAACTAGGAGAGTAGCAATTCTCCATCAGTGTGATTCATTCATATTGACTGAGACATTATCTTAACAATGCATTGTTTCAACATGTATAAAGAACGACAAAGGAGAAAAGTACCATTCCTAAAACAATGCGACTGATTCATTTTAACAGAGACATTATCTTAACAATACCTTGGTTAAACATGTAGAAAGAACTATGAAGCAGGATAGTACCATTCCTAAAACAATGCGACTGATTCGTTTTAACATAGGCAAAAAAAGAATCAATTACTGGCCAATAAAGGAGGATGAAACATGCGGCCACAAAAATGGTAATCCCGCCAATCCCTAACAAGTGTTGCGGTTTTGAACTAAGATTCAGTAGTTAATTAATTCTGAGAGTGGCATTGCTTAATTTTACCAGTGGCATTAGATTAACAAAAAGCATAAACAGTTCTAGGGGAGAGTGGGCGCAACAACAACATGTGCTTCCATCTACTTATAAAGGGGGTAATGCAGAGTCTTGTTGTAACAAAGAAACAAGCATCATGTCTGGGTTGGAACAATTTTTTCTCACTTAATGGTAAAAGACAACAGTTCAATAGCTTCAATTAAACATTTATCCAAAACAGTACCAATACAAGTAGCACAACATCTCAAAGCACACTACAACATCAGTACTGACCTTTCTTGACCAAGATTTAAAACAACTCGAGAGGAAGACTGGACACATATCCCAACACATATATTAAATCTCGATCTCCTTTTTGGAGTTCCACCAAAATTAAGCAAAGTCACCGGTGTGACATTCAAGTTGAACTGCACAAAACACTCTTAAAACATAAGTGTTTTGCCTAGCGAAACAAAATGTCGCAATAGCAACAAGTTGAATAGATATCCATGTTTAAACAGAGGCAAAAAAGGAATCAATTACTGGCTAATAAAGGAGGATGAAACATGCGACCACAAAAATGGTAATCCCGCCAATCCCTAACAAGTGTTGCAGTTTTGAAATAAGATTCAGTAGTTAATTCTGAGAGTCGCATTGCTTAATTTTACCAGCGGCACTAGATTAACGAAAAGCATAAACAGTACTAGGGGAGAGTGGGCGCAACAACAATATGTGCTTCCATCTACTTGTAAAGGGGGTGAAGCTCAATTTGTTGTAACAAAGCAACAAGCATCATGTCTGGGTTGGTCCCATTTTTGTTCACTACTTAATGGGAAAAGACAGCAATACAATAGCTTCAATTCAACATTTATTTAAAATAGTACCGAAACAAGTAGCACAACATCTCAAAGCACATTGCACATCATGTGGATGAGACCAAGATTTTAAATAACTCGCCATGAAGACTGGAAACAAATCTCGATCTCCTTTTGTGCAGTTCCACCAAAATTAAACAAAGTCGCCGGTGTGACAGTCAAGTTGAACTGCACAAAACACTCTTAGTGTTTCGCGTAGCGAAGCAAAATGTCGCAATAGCAACAAGTTGAATAGATACCCCTGTTTTAACAGATGCAAAAAAGGAAACAATTATTTGCCAATAAAGGAGGATGAAACAAACGACGACAAAAAGAAGCATCTAACTTATCTTGATGGAAAACAAATTAGGATAGTAGCATTTCTAAAATGGTTGCATTGATTCATATTAACAGATACATTCTCTTAGAACAACATTCGTTAAAAATGTATTTTACTTTTAACAGTGGCATTGCTTCAATTTTCCGGTGGCATTCTTAGATTAACAACAGCAAAATAGTTGTATGGGACATGGGACATGGGACATGCCAGCACCATGTGCGTCCACACGTATAAATGGGTGATGCAGAGTATGTAGCCAAGCAGCATATCTGCGTTGGTCCCCTATTTGTTCTCTTTCAACCTTTTTCCTATGTGAGGGCAGCAAATCTAGTCCCGCACAAACTTCCCGACCCCCCAGTTTCGGGTTACCCCATTTTTCCCTTTTCGACCAACAAAGCAGCTGGATAGCCAGTCTATACTACTTTCCCTCCCTCCTTTCCTCATTGAACAACGTCTTAGATTCATGCTACACCCCACCGCACCATTCTTTCCTCTTTGAACCAAGACCTAGATTCGACTACAGATCGAAAAAGATCCACATGCAGCTAGAGCAATGACGGTTTCAAAGAAACTTATACCTAGGGTCGTCGGGATGTGGCAAGGCATGCGGCGGCAGGCCGGATCTGCCCACACTATGTACGGCAGCAAGGAAGAAGGGGTCGGTGGCCCTCCCGCACAGGCGCTGGGTGAAAGAGAACAGTGCAGCCGGCAGTGGATTGCCTCCCTCGCCGAAGGCGATAGAGTGAACGTTGCACCTCCTCCCCTTCCCGGTGCGACGGGATCCAGACACCTCCTTCACCAGCTGTGAGGGGGAGAGAGAGACAAGAGGCCAACGCAATCTTGTTTAGATCTGGTGAAGAGGGTGAGAGACTGTGAATATAGCAAACCCTAGCAAAGGAACGCTGAGCCTCCAGCATGTATATACATGTAGTGCGGCGAGAGTATGGAAAGTGCAAACCCTAGCGAACAAGCGCTAAGGCTCCAGCTTATATATATATATACCGTAGTACGGACTGAGCTCTGGTGCCTTAACTGCACCTGCTTTTGGCTGTATGACAGGTGGGCCAGCCACATTTTGGGCCCACCTGTCATAAACCCAAAGGCAGTTGCACTAAAGTCAATGAAGCTGCATCCATATAGTACTCGTGTATACGACTAATATATAGTGGAGTGCTTTTCTTATTCTCTCCATAACAATCATTTTAAATTGTGTAAGTAAAAAATGAAACTCTTTATTTAACGTACCAGTGAAGAAAACTACTATGGAGTACTTCCGATGAACTAACGATCCACGTGTCCTGGTCGCACTTCCTGTCCTTCATGTGCCGTACACTACCCTCCCTTAAGTGAACAACCACACATGCGCCAAATTATCGGAAACGTGTGAGAGTGTGTACAAATAAAGAATTTTCATTTCAATTATCGGAAAGGTTTGAGATGTTGGAAATATGCCCTAGGGGCAATAACAAACTGGTTATTATTATATTTCCTTGTTCATGATAATAGTCTATTGTTCATGCTATAATTGTGTTATACGGAAACCGTAATACATGTGTGAATACGTAGACCACAACATGTCCCTAGTTAGACTCTAGTTGACTAGCTCATTGATCAATGGATGGTTACGGTTTCCTGACCATGGACATTGGATGTCATTGATAACGGGATCACATCATTGGGAGAATGATGTGATGGACAAGACCCAATCTTAAGCATAGCACAAGATCATGTAGTTCATTTGCTAGAGCTTTTCTAATGTCAAGTATCATTTCCTTAGACCATGAGATCGTGTAACTCCCGGATAGCGTAGGAGTGCTTTGGGTGTACCAAACGTCACAACATAACTGGGTGACTATAAAGGTATGCTACATGTATCTCTGAAAGTGTCTGTTGGGTTGACATGGATCGAGACTGGGATTTGTCACTCCATACGATGGAGAGGTATCTGTGGGCCCACTCGGTAATGCATCATCATAATGAGCTCAATGTGACCAAGCGGTTGGTCACGGGATCATGCATTATGGTATGAGTAAAGTGACTTGCCAGTAACGAGATTGAATGAGGTATTGGCATACCGACGATCGTATGTCGGGCATGTAACGTACTGATTGACAAAGGGAATTGTATACGGGATTGCTTGAATCCTTGACATCGTGGTTCATCTGATGAGATCATCGTGGAACATGTGGGAGCCAACATGGGTATCTAGATCCCGCTGTTGGTTATTGGCCAAGAGTTGTCTCGGTCATGTCTGCATGATTCCCGAACCCGTAGGGTCTACACACTTAAGGTTCGGTGATGGTAGGGTTATTAGGAAGACTTGTAAGTGATTACCGAATGTTGTTCGGAGTCCCGGATGAGATCCCGGACATCACGAGGAGTTCCGGAATGGTCCAGAGGTGAAGATTTATATATGGGAAGTTATCATACGGTCACCGGAAAAGTTCAGGGGCTTATCGGTATTGTACCGGGGCCACCAGAGGGGTTCCGGGGGTCCACCGGGAGGGGCCACCTCTCTCAGAGGGCCTCATGGGCCATAGTGGGCAGGGAAACAGCCCCTGGAGGGCTGGGCGCATCCCCCCTTGGCCCATGCGCCTAGGGTTGGGGGGACCCTAGAGGGGGCGCCCCCCTTGCTTGGGGCGCTACCCCCCTCCCCTTGGCCGCCCCCACCCTCTAGATCTCATCTAGAGGGGGCCGGCCCCCTTCCCCCTTCCCCTATAAATAGAGGGGCGAGGGGAGGGCTGCACAACACATCAAAGGTGCAGCCCCTCCCCTCCCCAACACCTCTCCTCCTCCGCAGAAGCTTGGCGAAGCCCTGCCGGAGTACTGCCTCTCCACCACCACCACGCTGTCGTGCTGCTGCTGGAGCTCTCTTCCTCAACCTCTCCCTCCTCCTTGCTGGATAAAGGCGCGGGAGACGTCTCCGCTCCGTACGTGTGTTGAACGCGAAGGTGCCATCTGTTCGGCACTAGGATCTTCGGTGATTTGGATCAGGACGAGTACGACTCCATCAACCCCGTTCTCTTGAACGCTTCCGCTCGTGATATACAAGGGTATGTAGATGCACTCCTATCTATCTCGTTTCTAGATGACTCCATAGATTGATCTTGGTGATGCGTGGAATTTTTTTATTTTCTGCAACGATCCCCAACAATGGCATCATGAGCTAGGTCTATGCGTAGTTTCTATGCACGAGTAGAACACAATTTTGTTGTGGGCGTAGATGTTGTCAATTTACTTGCCACTACTAGTCTTATCTTGTTTCGGCGGCATCGTGGGATGAAGCGACCCGGACCGACCTTACACGTACGCTTACGTGAGACAGGTTCCACCGACTGACATGCACTAGTTGCATAAGGTGGCTAGCAGGTGTCTGTCTCTCCCACTTTAGTTGGATCGGATTCGATGAAAAGGGTCCTTATGAAGGGTAAATAGAAATTGGCATATCACGTTGTGGTTTCGACGTAGGTAAGAAATGTTCTTGCTAGAACCCTATTGCAGCCACGTAAAAACATGCAACAACAATTAGAGGACGTCTAACTTGTTTTTGCAGCATATGCCTTGTGATGTGATATGGCCAAAAGGATGTGATGGATGATATATATGTGATGTATGAATTTGATCATATTCTTGTAACAGGAATCACGACTTGCATGTCGATGAGTATGACAACTGGCAGGAGCCATAGGAGTTGTCTTAATTATTGTATGAACTGCGTGTCATTCAATAACGCCATGTAATTACTTTACTTTATTGCTAATCCGTTAGCCATAGTAGTAGAAGTAATCGTTGGCATGACAACTTCATGAAGACACAATGATGGAGATCATGGTGTCATGCCGGTGACGATGATGATCATGGCGCCCCGAAGATGGAGATCAAAAGGAGCAAAATGATATTGGCCATATCATGTCACTATTTGATTGCATGTGATGCTTATCATGTTTTTGCATCTTATTTGCTTAGAACGACGGTAGTAAATAAGATGATCCCTCATAATAATTTCAAGAAAGTGTTCCCCCTAACTGTGCGCCGTTGCGAAAGTTCGTTGTTTCGAAGCACCACGTGATGATCGGGTGTGATAGATTCTAACGTTCACATACAATGGGTGTAAGACAGATTTACACATGCAAAAACACTTAGGTTGACTTGACGAGCCTAGCATGTACAGACATGGCCTCGGAACACAAGAGACCGAAAGGTCGAACATGAGTCGTATAGAAGATACGATCAACATGAAGATGTTCACCAATGATGACTAGTCCGTCTCACGTGATGATCGGACACGGCCTAGTTGACTCAGATCATGTATCACTTAGATGACTAGAGGGATGTCTATCTGAGTGGGAGTTCATTAAATAATTTGATTAGACGAACTTAATTATCATGAACTTAGTCTAAAACTTTTGCAATATGTCTTGTAGATCAAATGGCCCACGCTAATGTTGCCCTCAACTTCAACGCGTTCCTAGAGAAAACCAAGCTGCAAGACGATGGCAGCAACTATATGGACTGGGTCTGGAACTTGAGGATCATCCTCATAGCTGTCAAAAGAGCATATGTCCTAGATGCACCGCTAGGTGAAGCACCCGTTTTCCCAGCAACTCAAGACGTTATGAACGCCTGGCAGTCGTCTAGTGATGATTACTCCCTGGTTCAGTGCGGCATGCTTTATAGCTTAGAACCGGGGCTCCAAAAGCGTTTTGAGCAGCACAGAGCATATGAGATGTTCCAAGAGCTGAAAATGGTTTTCCAAGCTCATCCCCGGGTCGAGAGATATGAGGTCTCCGACAAGTTCTACAGTTGTAAGATGGAGGAGAATAGTTCTGTCAGCGAGCACATACTCAAAATGTCTGGGTTGAACAACCACTTGTCTCAGCTGGGAGTTAACCTCCCGGATGGCGCGGTCATTGACAGAATCCTTCAGTCGCTCCCACCTAGATACAAGAGCTTTGTGATGAACTACAATATGCAAGGGATGGTGAAAACTATTCCTGAGGTATTTTCAATGCTGAAATCAGCGGAGGTAGAAATCAAAAAGGAACATCAAGTGTTGATGGTCAATAAAACCACTAGTTTCAAGAAAAGCAAGGGTAAGAAGAACTTCAAGAAGGACGGCAAGGGAGTTGCCGCGCCTGGTAAGCCAGTTGCCGGGAAGAAGTCAAAGCATGGACCCAAACCTGAGACTGGGTGCTTTTATTGCAAGGAAAGCAAACACTGGAAGCGGAACTGCCCCAAGTACTTAGCGGACAAGAAGGCCGACAACACCAAAGGTATATGTGATATACATGTAATTGATGTGTACCTTACCAATACTCGTAGTAGCTCCTGGGTATTTGATACCGGTGCGGTTGCTCATATTTGTAACTCAAAACAGGAGCTGCGAATAAGCGGAGACTAGCGAAGGACGAGGTGATGATGCGCGTCGGGAATGGTTCCAAGGTCGATGTGATCGCCGTCGGCACGCTACCTCTACATTTACCTACGGGATTAGTTTTAAACCTCAATAATTGTTATTCAGTGCTAGCTTTGAGCATGAATATTGTATCTGGATCTCGTTTAATACGAGATGGCTACTCATTTAAATCCGAGACTAATGGTTGTTCTATTTATATGAGAGATATGTTTTATGGTCATGCCCCGCTGGTCAATGGTTTATTCTTAATGAATCGCGAATGTGATGTTACACACATTCATAGTGTGAATACCAAAAGATGTAAGGTTGATAACGATAGTCCCACATACTTGTGGCACTGCCGCCTTGGTCACATTGGTGTCAAACGCATGAAGAAGCTCCATGCTGATGGACTTTTGGAGTCTCTTGATTACGAATCATTTGACACATGCTAACCATGCCTCATGGGCAAAATGACCAAGACTTTGTTCTCCAGAACAATGGAGCGAGCAACCAACTTATTGGAAATCATACATACTGATGTGTGCGGTCCAATGAGCGTTGAGGCTCGCGGAGGCTATCATTATGTTCTCACTCTCACTGATGACTTAAGTAGAGATGGGTATGTCTACTTGATGAAACACAAGTCTGAGACCTTTGAAAAGTTTAAGGAATTTCAGAATGAGGTGGAGAATCAACGTGACCGAAAAATAAAGTTCTTACGATCAGATTGTGGAGGAGAATATTTAAGTCACGAATTTGGTACACACTTAAGGAAATGTGGAATCGTTTCACAACTCACGCCGCCTGGAACACCTCAGCGTAACGGTATGTCCGAACATCGTAATCGCACTCTATTGGATATGGTACAATCTATGATGTCACTCACCAATTTACCGCTATCATTTTGGGGATACGCTCTAGAGACAGCTACATTCACTTTAAATAGGGCACCGTCTAAATCCATTGAGACGACACCGTATGAATTATGGTTTGGGAAGAAACCTAAGCTGTCGTTTCTAAAAGTTTGGGGATGCGATGCTTATGTCAAGAAACTTCAACCTGAAAAGCTGAACCCAAGTCAGAAAAATGCGTCTTCATAGGATACCCTAAGGAAACCATTGGGTATACCTTCTACCTTAGATCCGAAGGCAAGATCTTTGTTGCCAAGAACGGATCCTTTCTGGAGAAAGAGTTTCTCTCAAAAGAAACAAGTGGGAGGAAAGTAGAACTCGTTGAAGTACTGCCTCTTGAACTGGAAAGTAGCGCAGCTCAGGAAGATGTTCCTGTGGTGCCTGCACCGACTAGAGAGGAAGTTAATGATGATGATCAAGGTACTTCCGATCAAGTTGCTACTAAACTTCATTGGTCCACAAGGACACGTTCCACACCAGAATGGTATGGCAACCCTGTCCTAGTAATCATGTTGTTAGACAACGGTGAACCTTC
This sequence comes from Triticum dicoccoides, assembly GCF_002162155.2. Lineage (NCBI taxonomy): Eukaryota > Viridiplantae > Streptophyta > Magnoliopsida > Poales > Poaceae > Triticum > Triticum dicoccoides. The sequence goes on along the minus strand of NC_041383.1, from coordinate 674,263,444 downwards.
GAACTATGAAGAAGCGATGGCGGGCCCAGATTCCAACAAATGGCTTGAAGCCATGCAATCTGAGATAGGATCCATGTATGAAAAGAAAGTATGGACTTCGACAGACTTGCCCGATGATCGGCGAGCGATAGAAAATAAATGGATCTTTCAGAAGAAGACGGACGCGGATGGTAATGTTACCATCTATAAGGCTCGACTTGTCGCTAAGGGTTATCGACAAGTTCAAGGGGTTGACTACGATGAGACTTTATCTCTCGTGGCGAAGCTGAAGTCCATCCGAATCATGTTAGCAATTGACGCATACTATGATTATGAGATATGGCAAAATGGACGTCAAAATGGCATTCCTTAACGGCTATCTTAAGGAAGAATTGTATATGATGCAGCCGGAAGGTTTTGTCGATCCTAAGAATGCTAACAAGGTATGCAAGCTCCAGCACTCCATCTATGGGCCGGTGCAAGCATCTCAGAGTTGGAACATTCGCTTTGATGAAATGATCAAAGCGTTTGGGTTTATGCAGACTTATGGAGAAGCCTGCGTTTACAAGAAAGTGAGTGGGAGCTCTGTAGCATTTCTCATATTATATGTAGATGACATACTTTTGATGGAAAATGATATAGAACTTTTGGACAGCATTAAGGCCTACTTGAATAAGTGTTTTTCAATAAAGGACCTTGGAGAAGCTGCTTACATATTAGGCATCAAGATCTATAGAGATAGATCGAGACGCCTCATAGGTCTTTCACAAAGCACATACCTTGATAAGATATTGAAGAAGTTCAATATGGATCAGTCCAAGAAGGGGTTCTTGCCTGTGTTGCAAGGTGTGAAATTGAGCTCGGCTCAATGCCCGACCATGGCAGAAGATAGAGAAAAGATGAGTGTCATCCCCTATGCCTCGGCTATAGGGTCTATTATGTATGCCATGTTGTGTACCAGACCTGATGTAAACCTTGCCGTAAGTTTGGTAGGAAGGTACCAAAGTAATCCCGGCATGGAACACTGGACAGCGGTCAAGAATATCCTAAAGTACCTGAAAAGGACTAAGGATATGTTTCTCGTTTATGGAGGTGACGAAGAGCTCGTCGTAAAGGGTTACGTCGACGCTAGCTTCGACACAGATCTGGATGACTCTAAGTCACAAACCGGATACGTTTATATTTTGAATGGTGGGGCAGTAAGCTGGTGCAGTTGCAAGCAAAGCGTCGTGGCGGGATCTACATGTGAAGCGGAGTACATGGCATCCTCGGAGGCAGCACATGAAGCAATCTGGATGAAGGAGTTCATTACCGACCTAGGACTTATTCCCAATGCGTCGGGGCCGATGAATCTCTTCTGTGACAACACTGGAGCCATTGCCCTTGCCAAGGAGCCCAGGTTTCACAAGAAGACCAGGCACATCAAGCGTCGCTTCAACTCCATTCGTGAAAATATTCAAGATGGAGACATAGATATTTGCAAAGTGCATACGGATCTGAATGTCGCAGACCGTTGACTAAACCTCTTGCGCGAGAAAAACATGATCAACACCAGAACTCTATGGGTGTTCGATTCATCACAATGTAACTAGATTATTGACTCTAGTGCAGGTGGGAGACTGTTGGAAATATGCCCTAGAGGCAATAACAAAATGGTTATTATTATATTTCCTTGTTGATGATAATTGTCTATTGTTCATGCTATAATTGTGTTATCCGGAAATCGTAATACATGTGTGAATACGTAGACCACAACATGTCCCTAGTTAGCCTCTAGTTGACTAGCTCGTTGATCAATGGATGGTTACGGTTTCCTGACCATGGACATTGGATGTCATTGATAACGGGATCACATCATTGGGAGAATCATGTGATGGACAAGACCCAATCCTAAGCATAGCACAAGATCGTGTAGTTCGTTTGCTAGAGCTTTTCTAATGTCAAGTATCATTTCCTTAGACCATGAGATTGTGTAACTCCCGGATACTGTAGGAGTGCTTTGGGTGTACCAAATGTCATAACATAACTGGGTGACTATAAAGATATACTAGAGGTATCTCTGAAAATGTCTGTTGGGTTGACACAGATCGAGACTGGGATTTGTCACTCCATATGACGGAGAGGTATCTCTGGGCCCACTCGGTAATGCATCATCATAATGAGCTCAATGTGACCAAGGGGTTGGTCACGAGATCATGCATTATGGTACGAGTAAAGTGACTTGCCGGTAACGAGATTGAACGAGGTATTGGGATACCGACGATTGAACGAGGTATTGGGATACCGACGATCGAATCTCGGGCAAGTAACATACTGATTGACAAAGGGAATTGTATAGGGGATTGCTTGAATCCTTGACATCATGGTTCATCCGATGAGATCATCATGGAACATGTGGGAGTCAACATGGGTATCCAGATCCCGCTGTTGGTTATTGGCCAAGAGCTGTCTCGGTCATGTCAGCATGATTCCCGAACCCGTAGGGTCTACACACTTAAGGTTCGGTGACGCTAGGGTTATTAGGAAGACTTGTAGGTGATTACCGAATGTTGTTCGGAGTCCCGGATGAGATCCCGGACGTCACGAGGAGTTCCGGAATGGTCCGGAGGTGAAGATTTATATATGGGAAGTTGTCATACGGTCATCGGAAAAGTTTGGGCGCTTATCGGTATTGTACCGGGTCCACCGGAGGGGTTCTGGGGGTCCACCGGGAGGGGCCACCTCTCTCGGAGGGCCTCATGGGCCATAGTGGGCAGGGAACCAGCTCCTGGAGGGCTGAGCGCATCCCCCCTTGGGCCCATGCGCTTAGGGTTGGGGGAACCCTAGAGGGGGCGCCCCCTTGCTTGGGGGGCTAGCCCCCTCCCCTTGGCCACCGCCCCCCTCTAGATCTCATCTAGAGGGGGCCAACCCCCTTCCCCCTTCCCCTATGAATAGAGGGGCGAGGGGAGGGCTGCACAACACATCAAAGGCGCAGCGCCTCCCCTCCCTAACACCTCTCCTCCTTCGCAGAAGCTTGGCGAAGCCCTGCCGGAGTACTGCCTCTCCACCACCACCACGCCGTCGTGCTGCTACTGGAGCTCTCTTCCTCAACCTCTCCCTCCTCCTTGCTGGATCAAGGTGCGGGAGACGTCTCCGCTCCGTACGTGTGTTGAACATGGAGGTGCCGTCCGTTCGGCACTAGGATCTTCGATGATTTGGATCATGACGAGTACGACTCCATCAACCCCGTTCTCTTGAACGCTTCCGCTCGCAATCTACAAGGGTATGTAGATGCACTCCTATCTCTCTCGTTGCTAGATGACTCCATAGACTGATCTTGGTGATGCGTAGAAATTTTTTTATTTTCTGCAACGATCCCCAACATGAGAGTATGTACAGTTTGCCCGCTCTAATAATTATGGTCAAACTTTACAATGTTTGACTTCAGTCAAATCTAATATGCGGAGTAAATAAAAATGGAGGGCTACTATGTCCATCCGGGTTTTTAGTCCACACCATGTTTTTAATCAAAGTTAATAGCTGGACAAATAAAATTACAGGGGAGCTGGAGACAAAGCTGTGAGAAGGCTTAGAAATCAATACAAAACTTATGCTCTTTGTACCAACGTCGATCCTTCTTCGAGGAAACATTTGGTTCATAGCCAATTGTGTGATAAAATTGCACCAACGTGAAAGACGGTTGTGTCTCCAGTGCAACCAAGGTGAACTGATGCAGGATATCATCTTTGTGGGTAACAAGCAAAGAGCACCGATGGAAGACAACTTGTTTTTCATTGAAAATCGATCAGCTTCACCAGCTGAAACAACCATGAGGCACAACCATGAGCATCGATAGGTCATCGTGGTGATGCATCATCCATTTGGCATCTTGTTTGGGTGAGGCACCTATGAAGTTCGACAAATCCTCACTGTGGTCTGTTTCTTCTCAGTAATCAAGCTCGAGGAAGGAAGAACCACGTGGTAGAGGACAGTGAGGTGGAACAACAATGGCCATCCAATTTTGTGTAGTTCCACTCAAATTGAGGAAGACATGCCAGGGTATGGAGATACGCATCGCTGTTTCCAAAAATATAAAAAAGGGATATGGTGTTGTTACTTTGTTTTACAAGATTAACAATGACATCTCAATTGTCAATAAGAATTAATGAAAAGTACACCAACAAACAGAAGCATCATGGTTATATTGATGGGAACTAAACCGGGATACCCTAGAAAAAAACATTTCTTCATTTAACCAGTGATAGTATTAGATTAGCAGCAGCAATAGGAGCATATGGACAATGACCGCACAACCACCATGTACTTTTTGTCGAAATAACATGTATACCTCCACCGAGGCATAAATCAGGACAACTTTTCGAGTGGCATTTTCTCTATAATAGTAGGTGATGTTGGACCAGTCGACGAACCCTAGCTACTATACATGGGGAGCTGGGGAGTAGTCGCATAGAAGATAACCCGCATGCAGCAACCTGGGGAGCTGGACCAGTACAAGAAATTATACCTCAGGTGATGTCGCTTAGGCGGTCGGGCGGGATCTGCCCACACAACGGCAGCGAACAAGGGTGCGGAGGACCTTCGTCCGCGCCAGCGCCGGCTCCGAGAGGACAGTGCGCATCGGCTTCCTCCATCGCCGACGGCGACAATGTCAAGGCTGCACATCCTCACCTCCCACAGAGGACGGGATTCGGCCAGATCTGTGACCACCGGTGAAGAGATAGAGAGAGTGGAGATTGTCATCTTGTTTTGATATGGAGAGGGTGGGAGAGCGAGACGCGAGAAACTCTATCAAACAAGAGGCTATAATGGAGTAAAAAATCTCTCCATAGCAATGGTTTTAAATAGAATACGCGCGTTCCCGGAAAAAAGAAACGAAAACTGGCAGACAGTTTTTTAACGTACCAAGAAAGAAAACTCGATCAAAAGCACGCCCCTGCTTCCAAGTCGCCAGAGTAGTCGCGCACACACACATAGACATAGACATGCATATTCATGTTTACGTAAAATTCCATTTCCATCTCCATCTCCAATCATATTTGTCCAACTGGCACATTATTTACGTTGTTACTTATATACGTAGCAATATTAACGTACGACATCTCTTGTTTGCGGGTGTTCGGACCGCTGCCACGGCCGCTCCTGACCAACCCGAACCCTCTTCATCACTTGTGCGTGCTTCCCGCCCAAAATGGTCAGTGCCGCATTCATGCCCGGCCAAAGCGGACACGACCTCTCACTGGTGCCGGCATTGAAGCAGCGCGCCGGCCGAGAGAGTGTCGCCCGCGTCGCTTCCTGGTGCACGTGACTTCTCTGCATTCAAAGGTCGCAATAGCCAGCCACAACATGCATGTAAAAAGTTCTTGGGAGTCCATGCTACAGCTAGCTGTCCTCCCCCAACCCGTCAATCTCTTCCAGTAGTGCTAGTACTCCATGGCACGATCCATCTACAAGCAGGCGAGAAAGTTATCGTATACTCCGTTTGCGGTGAGTGGCATGCCGAGCGACCGTGTGGGGTCGAGCCGTGGAGGAGGGTGAGACATGAACGCGACAGGCGTGATTTAAACGTTGGTTTTGCTCGATGGCGCGATCCAACGAAATGAAACCTTGGTTTCTCTCTGTTTCCATTTTTTCTCCGGAAAAATGGAAACTTTCCACTCCATTTTCATTCCTATTCCAAGGTTGCCCCGTTACAACATTCCATCAAATACAAAGGAAAACTAACACGCATGCTGATGCATCTCAATGATTCATAGATCATAGCCAATATTTACTTCACAACTAAAGACAAAAGTTGTGAGAGCATGTACGAAAGAAAAACTACTGATGGGGTCACTACGACTTAAACCCCAAACATGATTTAATTCTTGGCCAGGTAGAACCTGCCAAAGGAAAGACGGCTGGCACCCTCGGATCATACGATGCTTTTGTGTAGTTCCACTAAAATCGAGCTGAGCATCCCTGATGGCAAAGATATTGAAGAAGTGTGATTAGAATAATAGTACTGGCACTAGTTCATGAGACATAAACTCATCACAAGTAGAAGCCGGTAGAAGTAGAGAAAGATCGACATGGAGATGGAGCTACGTGGGGAGCCAAGGCAGTGGAGCAAGCCAGCTCCAAAACGAAGATGGACTGCCTGGGACGTCGGGCTATAGCTAGAAGGGCGGTTGGGACGCGGCATCGGCCCATACCGCGGTGACCCACGATCGGGACGCACCCACTGTGGGTTTTCTCCCTCGCCGATGTCGACCGCGTCTACGCGGAACATTGTCCCCTTCCCCTAGCTGCGGGATGAGCCGGATATGTGACCAGCGGTGTGGCCACCGTCATTCTATGCTTGTGAAGAGAGCAACCCAAGCAAGCAGGCTTGTAGCTTAGGCTCCTGCTAGTGTATATATAGTGATTTTATTTTTCTCTCCATATCAACCATTTTATATTGCGTACGTGTCATTGAAGAGTGAAATGATGGTTGCTTCTTCCGACTAACTTACTGTGTGATTTGACTGCTCCTTAGTGGCCCCTACATGTACTCCCCCTACGTGTATACAACTGTCACATGTACACATGGACGCAAAAACGCATGCGACGCCTTAATGCATGCATGTCCGAGCACACGACGGAACACACACGGTCACGCTCAAGTGCTCAACCTACACGTGCATGCACACACATACTCATCCAGGGTGAGCTAGTGACCGTATAAATACCGGAAAATGTATATATTGAGCGCACTGAGCGTATTATGAAGTCCACTGACCGTATTTTTACAAATATACAGTGACAGACAGTGTATTTATCTCGTTTGAAATTAAGCCATATTAACCGGAGAGGAGGCAGTATGGACTAGCATTACTTTATTGTGTCTCGTCAATTTGCCGAACGAGGAGAAGCTTGCTGGATGGGAGAAGCTTGCGTGCAGTGGCCCGCGGGACAAGGAGAAACTTTTGACTAATGCAAGCTCTCCCTCGCGCTCAGGTGGTGGACATGCAACAATTAATTTGGTGTCAGATTGCCAGAAGCATACACTATACTAGTACTATTATTATTCGACTTCCCGAAGAGGTGAACAGCCAAGTGCAAAGTTTAATAGTACTAGTACTACTACTATAGTCTATAGAGGTATGTACTCCCTCCGTCTCAAAATAAGTGACTCAACTTTGTACTAGCTCTAGTATAAATTTATACTAAGCTCAAGACACTTATTTTGGGATGGAGGGAGTACTATACTAGTACTAGGAACCGGATGGAGGAGCGTCTGCACTCTTATTATATTTTTAAAATGTGATAAAGCAATCTTCAACACATTTGGTTCTCTTCGAGGGTTCTCGCATGTGATAATGGAAGTTGATTGCATGGAACACTCTCCACAATTCTCGCTTAATTCTGGCTCATATCTTGTTACAAATAGGAGCGCTCGGTAATATTTCCTATTTTTTTGTTATTTAGCATGTAAACAGGTCGGGAAACCTTGCGGCGCATCTTTGTGCGAACCGTGCTTGCTGCACTTTGAATGTGGCCGAGAGCTGGCTTGATGAAACACCTCGCTTCCTACTTCTTTTTTTGCGGGGTACCTCGCTTCCTAGTGACCAGTGTCTTGGCTAATCGTCCTAAGAATGCTATATATGAATAAAGCTCTCTTATTTACCCGCAAAAAAGATTAAGCCATATTAACAGGAAAGGAGGGAGTATGGACTAGCACTACTTTTTGGTGTGTCCCATCAACTCGCAGAACGAGGAGAAGCTTGCAGGACAAGGTGAAGCTTGCTTACGCCTTTTGACTAATGCAACCTACCCTCGCCTAGGCGGTGGACATGCATCAGTCCCTTCGGTGTCAGATTGTCAGAGGCATACACTGTAGTACCCAACATGCGGAGTACCATCATTGTTCGACTTCACGAAGAGGCGAAGAGCCAAGCGCAAGGTTTAGTAGTATGAGTAGTACTACTACTAGAACTGCATGGTGGAGCGTCTGTACTCTTATTTTTTTAATCTCTTATAAAGTACACATTTATTCCGGAGAAGGGCGGAAAACGCAGACCAACATGTAATAATGATATCGATCAACCATGCTCCAATATATCTTGGCCTCCATGCGAGCCCGTCTATGTTTTCTCGCTCCTCATCTCTCTCAAGAAACGGTGGGTTGGCCATTTTGCCGTCAATTGAGATCGGTTTGCTCACACTCTGGTCCCACATGTCAGTGATATGCCAAGAGGAGGTGCGTTGACCGACTGACCATACGCGTACTTGGTTTTGCACCTTCATACTACTCCTCCCTCCGTCACAGTTTAAAGGGTGCGCTTCATTATGATGCATTTCTCTCAATGCATTTCCACCACCAGAGAGACTTTAGACACGATTGGTTTAATGCTCAATTAATTAGGGCATGGTAACCACAATCAAGTTCACAATTTTCTCTCGATGTACTATGGAGTGGAGTAAGTCATGCATGTGTGTACCCGGGGTGGAACCACTGCATGCATGTGTGTACGCATTATTTCCTCTAGTAATAGATGCCGTGCTATAACTACCAATGCTATTTTTCAGGCCGGTCGCTTGTCGCCTTGGTCCCATAGGATTTTTCTTTTTCTGAAGCGCGCTCTATAAACAGTGATGGATGGAGTAGTATGAGCAGATTCAAAGAAGAGCGTATTGATGGTTGCTTCTTCTGAGCAACTTACAGTGGGAAAGGTGGGGCTTATGATTTGACTGCTCATTACTCACCATTAATGCGGTGCAACGACCGGGCTGAGTCTCCCATGCGGTTGTGCACTACCCCCTCGGTTCTTAAATGTACTCTGGAGTACTTGTCTTTCTAGAGATTCCAACGAGTGACTACTCAAATTTTGTCTTTTTAGAGATTCAAATGGACTACTACATACGGATGTATATAGACATATTTTAGAGTGTAGATTCACTCATTTTGCTCCGTATGTAGTCACTTGTTGAAATCTCTAGAAAGACAAATAGAGTATTTAGGAACGGAGGGAGTACACATACGAAGCAAAATGAGTGAATCTACACTCTAAAATATGTCCATTTGAAATTTGTAAAAAGACAAATATTTAGGAATGAAGGAGTATAATTTTGTGCATGGCACATGGACCCGAATGTTGAAGAGGCTTCTGGAAATGCTATCAAGCTTCCAGCATTTGTTTACATAATTGAAGTACTATACAAATAATTTTCCAGCGACATGAAATTGTACAATGGTGTGAGCTTTTAGCTTTTGTTTCGTGTGTCTTGCCATCGATGCTCTTTCGGAAACAATAAAAAACTAACTTCCTTGCTAATGCATCTCAATTATTAGCATATCAGAGCTAATATTTACATCACAACTGAAGACAAAGTTGTGAGAAGGTGTTAAATTAAAATTGATCCATACTTTTATTGGCAGCAACGTCCTCCCAGCTCTGTCTAAATCAACAAGGCATGTTGGGAAAAAAGTAGTTGTCTGGAGCATGCAACATTCCGATCATTTTGTGCAGTTCCACTAAAATAGAGCTCTATGTCCCTGTTCCAAAGATACTAAGTGTGATTACGATAATAGAGGACTGCTGATGAAACAATAAACACACAAATAGAAGTCGGTCACCTTTGCAGTCTCTCTTAAGACTAACTAGTTGGAGAAGATTAGGCTCGGAGTTGGATGAGGAGGATAGAGCAAAACCAATCTCCCTTTGTGCAGTCACACTGAAATGTAGAGACGTTGGCCGTGTGACATTTTAGTACAACTGCACAAAACACTGTTAAGAAAAAAGTGATTTGTGCAGTTCACCAAAAGGTCGTAATAGCAACGAGGTGAAATGGATAGCCCTATTTGCAAAAAAGAGGTAGAAAGGAAACAATTACTGGCCAATAACAGTTGATGACACATGAGATGACAAAGAAGAAGCATATTCCTTGTCCTAAGGGAAGATAACAACACGGTTGTGTTTGTCTAAAACGGTGTGAGGACGAGATCGCAATATGGAAAGTACGCCGGATGAGCTACGTTTTGGGCAAAGAACTATGGAAGATCCACATGCAGCAACGTGGGAAGATGGGTAGTGGAGCAAGGCCGGAGGGGATACCTGGAGGTCGTCGGGATGTAACTAGGTGAGCGACGGCGGGCTGAATCTGCCCATACTGCGGCAGCAAGCAGGTGGCGTAGGCCCTACCATGCTGGAGCTTGGTCAGAGAGAACGGCGTGTACCGCAGATCGGGACGTGCTCCCTCGCTGCCGTCGAACGGAGAAACGATGCACATCCTCCCTTTCCGCCGGCGGACGGGATGCGGCTGGATAAGTGACCAACGGTGAGAGAGAGAGAGGCCACCGCAGCCTTGTGTGAGATACTCTAAAGAGAGACAAATCAGGCAGGCAGGCTCCATTGTATATAGTGGAGCGGACTACCTTTTTCTCCATAAAAATCATTTTATATTCTATGTGCGTGCCATTGAGCGATATAACTTTATTTAAAAATAACGCGCCAACGCATCAAGTCAAACATTGTTTCGTGCATGCGTGGTACACGACCTCCGTAGGTCAACAACCGCTACATGCGTTCAAATTAGCACGTGGGCTGCCATTTCATACAGAAATGAGCTCCACCGTGTACCCGCGCGGGTGTGGCTGGGCATGAAGCGTGAGTACGTGCACGGTGCACCTATTCTCTTCTTGTATACGCACACCACCTACGTGGGGTTGTGTGAGAGAGATACAGACATAGAGAGATATAGTGTGTGGGTTCGTGAGAGTTTTTTTTGGGGGGGTCAATCAAAAAATGTAACTTATGCAATGTGTGTGAAATAGAGTCCTGGGTATATCATATATATAGAGGGGGCGATCCACGAGAGGAGAGTGGAGGTATCATCGGCTTGAGGTGTCCATAGAATCGAAGAGAGGGATGATGATGTGTGTGTGTGTGCGCGTGCGATCGATAAAGAGTGCCATCGAATTTGTGTATGCCTGATACGTCTCCATTGTATCTATAATTTTTGATTGTTCCATGCCAATATTATTCACTTTCATATACTTTTTGGCAACTTTTTATATTATTTGTGGAACTAACATATTGATCCAGTGCCCAGTGCTAGTTCATGTCTGTTGCATGTTGTTTTGTTTCACAAAAATCCAATATCAAACGGAGTCCAAATGGGAAAAAACCGACGGAGATTTTTTTTGTAATATTTATGATTTTTGGGAAGTGAAATCAACGCGAAACGGTATCGGAGGTGGGCACGAGGTAGGGGGAGCGCCCTACCCCCCCCCCCCCAGGCGCACCCCTGACCCTCGTGGTCCACCTGTAAGGCGGGTGATGCTCTTCTTTTGGCGAAAGAAAGCTAATTTTATGAGAAAGATCTGGGCGAAAGATTCACCCCAATCGGAGTTACGGATCCCCAGATATAAAGGAAACGGTGAAGGGGTAGAATCAGCCAACACAGAGAATGCAGAAACAGAGAGATAGATCCAATCTCGGAGGGGCTCTCGCCCCTCCCAAGCCATGGGAGCCAAGGACCAGAGGGGAAACCCTTCTCCCATCTAGGGAGGAGGTCAAGGAAGAAGAAGAAGAAGGGGGCCTCTCTCCCCCTTGCTTCCGGTGGCGCCGGAGCGCTGCCGGGGGCTATCATCATCACCGTGATCTTCACCAACACCGCCGTCATCTTCACCAACATCTCCATCACCTTACCCCTTCTATATCCAGCGGTCCACTCTCCCGCAACCCTCTGTACCCTCTACCTGAACATGGTGCTTTATGCTTCATATTATTATCCAATGATGTGTTGCCAGCCTATGAAGTTTGAGTAGATTTTCGTTGTCCTATCTGTGATTGATGAATTGCTATGATTGGTTTGAGTTGCATGTTTTATTATTGGTGATGTCCTATGGTGCTCTCCGTGTCGCGCAAGCGTGAGGGATTCCTGCTGTAGGGTTTGCAATATGTTTATGATTTGCTTATGGTGGGTTGCGTGAGTGACAGAAGCACAGACCCGAGTAAGTAGGTTGTTTGCGTATGGGATAAAAGGGGACTTGATACTTTAATGATATGGTTGGGATTTACCTTAATGACTTTAGTAGTTGTGGATGCTTGCTAGAGTTCCAATCATAAGTGCATATGATCCAAGTAGAGAAAGTATGTTAGCTTATGCCTCTCCCTCAAATAAAATTGCAATAATGATTACCGGTCGCCTAGGGACAAATAACTTTCTCATGACAACAAGCTCTTTACTTTTACTAATTTAGTTGTGTCTTTATCTAAACAGCCCCTAGCATTTATTTACTCGCTCTTTATTATCTTGCAAACCTACCCTACAACACCTACAAAGTACTTCTAGTTTCATACTTGTTCTAGGTAAAGCGAACGTCAAGCGTACGTAGAGTTGTATCGGTGGTCGATAGAACTTGAGGGAATATTTATTCTACCTTTAGCTCCTCGTTGGGTTCGACACTCTTACTTATCGAAAGAGGCTACAACTATCCCCTATACTTGTGGGTTATCAATGCCCACGTCAAAGATATAGAGTGGCTGGCCTACTGGAACGTGAGAGGGGACAGGTATCGGTCTGTGGTGGGGGGAGGGAGGCCTAATTAACTATAGAGGTATAATGGTTGGTATATGTGTGGAGGAGGCGAGAGGCCTACCTCATGTATTAAGGGAGATCGATCTACCTCATGTATTAAGGGAGATCGATCGGCATCCATGCATATGTGTAGGAGAGGAATAAGGTTGGGAAACAGACAGAGCTAGAGTGTTAGAGGGGGTGGTAGTGGAGTTGCTTCTAACAAATGGTGGGATAGGCTTGCTAGACAAACGGAGGGCACACCTGTAATATCAATAAGAGAGGGGATGGTTGCCTGTCTGTGCATGTGCGTGTGAGAGACAGTTCAGGAGGCATGCACGAATGATGAGGAGGGACGATATGGTTGTGGTAAGCAGACGTAACTACATAGGAAGATCAATCGTCCTTTGTCAGAGAAATGGAAGACATAACTTGTGGGGTACGTCGATCGATCAGGGGGAATAGTTAAAGTCGACCTAGGTATATGTTGGGAGATCAATCGGTATACATGCATGTGTGTGTTAGAAGCGACTGACCCACGAGGAGAAGGATAGAGAGAGGGGGATGCATTTAGGAGGTGGTGCGAGAGGCATACTATATCGAGGGGGAAGGAGTGTGTGAGTACGAGATCGATGAAATAGTGGTGGGAGTGAGGCATGGACGGTGATAAGATAAGAGGGGAAGCTTGTGTTTGTGCTAGGCACACCTGGCTTGAGAGGCATATCGATCGATGTGTGCCGTAAAGAAGGAGATGGGGGCCTACACACACCATGGGTGAACGATCTAAAGTGAAAAGACGAATTTGCGCGATGGAGCTAGAGAATGCTGAGGGAGGGTGAGAGGGATGCGGGCATGTGCATGCACGAGAGAAAGTTAGTGCTAGCTACAAAGATAAGAGGAGTGTGTGGGTGTAAAAGACGAATAGAGATCATACTTCATTATAAAAAGTGAATTCGGATATTTGAAGAATTAATCATAGTGTTTTAAACCGACGCATGAATGAATATATATAACAGTGATACACATGGTGTGGTTATGAACATGTTATACTACATATAATATATTTTATCTCTACTCTTATAAAAAACGGAGTTGTTGATGATGGTGTGCCTGCCATCCTGCAATATAGGCCGTCCGATTTATATCTGATGGATAGGAAGGAAACTATGGCAATTTTGAAAAAAGATACCCACACCCCTCTCCATATTTGCAAATTAGGCCTCCCCTTGATCATGTTGATGTTCTGTGGAATGCATGGGCATCTTGCTAGTACTACGTATAATATATAGAACATTGATTAATTTGGGCTAATGTGTGGCTTTTGCAGCTCAGGTCTAAATACTTGTCATAATGTAGGGGGCGGGGCACTATACTTTGTGTGATAAACACGGTGTACATATAGAACATGGTTTAGATTATGAATATATAGTTAGTACATCAAATGTACTATTATTTGGAATCAACATCACGTGTATTCAAAAAATAGAATTCGAGTTCATGTAGTACACATAGTTCATATCTATCTCTATAGTAATCATATTGTGTGTTATTAAGGTAATACATGAATGATGGTTGAAGTTGGCAACAATCATGATTGTAGATTCTTATTGAAATAGAGAAACAAATTCAAATTCAATTCGAATTGTAGCGGTAGTATAGACATTTGGAATGCACTAAAATGTTGGTATGAGTAGGTTACATGCATTATACACCAAGCGGAAAAATTTAATTGGACATAACATGGATTCATACTCCCTCCTTCCATCTATATAGGGCGTACTGAGTTTTTTAAGACCGCCTTTGACTATTGACAAGATTAATAGTACATGACATGCACAATGTGAAAATTATATCATTGAAAGAACCTTTCACAGATGAATTTAACGGTGTCCTTTGTGTAAGTTGCATTTCATATATTATTGCTCTAATATTTGGTCAAAGTTAGCATCAAAAAACGCATTAGGCCCTATATAGATGGAAGGAGGGAGTAGCTTTGAAGAGCATTTGTATAGTAAAATGGGGCAAGACTCTCTCTTTGTGTGGTGTGAATAGTTTTATTTTTTTTGTTTTCTTTTTAGTTGAGGGAAGTGCGAATTGATTTGGTACGTACAAGTACAATATTACTACACATTAGGCTTGTCCCTAAAATTCAACCCGCACCTTGTTATATCCCAAAAATTCAGATATCGTGCTCCCAAAACTGGCGCCTTCACAACCCGCGCCTTGCTATCCCGAAATTACAATGCGCGCGAAAACTCCCTCCAGCTGCCAAATCCCGACACGCGAAATCCCCCTTCTAACCCTGAGCCGAAAGGGCCACTAGTTCAAATCGGTGGGGGGTACTTTTGTAACACACCCTACATTTTGGACAAGCGCGTCCCTAAGTCATGGTTCACCCCCTCCCATCGCCCCCTTTTCGCCATTTGAAATCCCAGGCCGCCATAACCTCTTCGCTCCAGTCGCGAAACCCCACCCTCCTCCGTCTGCCACCTCACCGCTGCCCAGTCGGAGCCTCTTCCCCGACGATGTCGTCCACCGCAACAGCTCGACGTCCCTCGTCCACCTCCCTGGATGAGGATCCGTCGTCCATCTCGTTGTCCCACCGGTTCAGCCGCCCCGTCCTCCACCTCCAAGGAGATGCTTCGACGATCGCCTCGTCTATCGAGGCTGCTCCATCCCCACAGCGCCGCCTTAACCTGCTCCACCGGAACCGCAGCATCCTCACCGACTCCTCGAACAAAGCTGAGGCCTACTCGGCGCCACCAAAGAAGTTGTACACTCATTGCGTCGCACCTTCTCCTTAACTCGACCTGCCGGCGCCGACGGTGCTCCATCCCACACCCCCATGGAGCGGCTACCTTCAAACCGATGTCGCGGGCGAAATCTCCATGGTGGCTCTCCCCCAGTGCAAGGCCCCTTCAGCGGCAGTGTCCATACCAGCCGGATCTACTGCTGCTGCTCCAGCTCTCGCTCGCTCGCTCGCGCTACTGCTGCTGCTCGGGCTCTCGCTCGATCGCTCGCTCGCCCAGCTGCTGCTGCTCCGGCTCTCGCTCGCTCGCTCGTGCTACTGCTGCTGCTCTCCCCCTTGCTCGTGCTGCTGCTCTGCTCCGATTTAGCTACACTTCAGTCGACTGAATCGACTTTTGGGTCAGTCGATTTTCAGGGGTTGGGGGGGCTTGCCAGAGTTAAGGAAGAACCACCCGCAACAAAGACGGGGGTTCGCTGGAGAGGTACCCCACTATCTATCTTAGGGTTCAGGGTGGGGGGAGGGGGGCTAGAGGGCTGGCCGGGGCGGCGGCGGACCGGTGGTGGGAGTTGTTTCGGGGCAGCGAGGCGGCGCTGCGCCCGGCGGTTCGGCTGGTGACGGCTGGTGGCTCAGGGGGGTGCAGTGTGCAGGTTGAGGATGAACTGCAGGCCCTCCCTAAACTACATGTCAAGTGCATCTCTGCTACCATTGCGTTCAGTTTCGACAGTAACATTCAGATTCCATAGTAAATTTCATTTTTGACAGTTAAGTTCAGAGTCAACAGTTTTTACCTCATCTGTTATAGTCAGGTGGTTTTTGGTGATGTAAATTTTACATCTATTTTACATCATCTATTGGAGATGCTATTAGAATCCCACTTGAGATTGATGATGTATGTCTTGTGCTGCTTCAGCCTTGACGTCTTACGGCTCACCAGAGCTGCTCCAACAACAAAATGATCCATCACAACAGAGCAGTGCCCTGGACGCAGTCTACAGATTCCTCAGATCTTCCTCCACACCTTCGACAGCCACCTCTGGATCAACTGCTTCAGCGACCAACCCAATGATGCTGAGGTCGACACGGCTACGGCAAAGAGGTTGTACACTTGTTGCATCACTTATTACTATACATTCATGTTGATCCATTAGGGCTATTTTGGTTCAATGGAAAAACATAGCAATAGGGAATTTTCCAATAGCACTCTACTACTCAATTATTCATGCATTTTGTTGAAAGGAATGAAGCAAAACATCCACCTGGACCTACTTTTCAAAATCCTATGCATGAAAACAAGACCAAGTGCATTAGTGGCAGAATAGCATTCTAACTGTACACGCTTTCATATGGTTTCACTTTATTTTGGCCATGTTTCTTTGCATCCTCTGCTCTTCCAATTCCTGTAAACCAAACACCCAAGTTGATAGAAATCCTGTGTTTACAAATGCTTTGTTTACCATGTGCATTCCTATCCTATTCTGGTGTTTTTCCTATCCCCGCGTTTTTAGAATCATGTAATCCAAATGAGCCCTTACAGAATTACATTAGTTCCAGGTAGGTGTCGAAGGGAACTTTGTGTGGTTTGTCCTGATCCTACCACGACATCGTCCACCTCACCTGAGTTGCTCCATCGACAGAAGCATCCACCAAACCAGACATCACGACTCCTGACCGTCTTTCGCCGCCTTAGATCTCCTTCCCTGCCGTCGGCACCCACCACAACGGCATCACCATCATCGGCTCAGCAGATGAACCTGAGGAGTACACGGGTCCACAAGAGAGGTCGCACTCTTTTGTTTTTGCTTATGTTATGCATTGCTTAAAATTACCTGCTACGTTATCGTCCTGTTCACCTCTTGGACTCCAAGTCAGGTCCAAATTAATGTTCAAACTTGAGTTCTAAATTAGTTGTGGGGCACATATCGAGAAAGCAATGAATAGTATCTCTATCTAATATCTGGTTTACCTAGGGTATGCCTATGTTGTTCATCTTGGGTGGGAAACAAATAGTAAAGGAATCATCATCTGTCTTTTAATTAAATTAAAGCAATCATCAGCCTGCTATCATTATTTTTGGATCCATCCACTGGTTGTTACCATCACTCTAAATTTTTGCATGTTCTCCTTACATAATCTCACCATATTTTTTCATATGCATGTCAGATATTGTACACAGTCATGCTAAACATGTAGAGAAAAAGAGAAGAGTTTTGCGCGGCAATACAATGTCATGCAGACATTGCTCCACGGTGGGTTCAATGGCAAACCCTCCCCACCCCTCTCCAGATTGTAATCCAGAGGAAGATATCTATTCTGAGGTAGATTCAGACTCCGCTGACCAGTCCTATTTACCCCCCAAGGTGTTTGCTCTACCTAGGCATGATGATGTTAGTCATATCATGCATATGTTGCCTTGCAGTGCCTACTTTTGACATCATATATGTCATCTGCTTAGTTTAGACATGTTCTGTAATGCCACCTGTTTAGTTTCTATACCATATATGGGAATTATGCAGTCGCATGTCTTTTAGCCAGCCATAATATATGTGAAATGTGCTACGCCATCCTGTTTAACCAGGCATCATATATTTGAATGATATCTTGCCCATCCTTTTATTCATTACATTTCCATTTGTCGACAATGTTTGTACATTAAACTACTCTTCCTGTGAATCAGCCATTTGGGTGGGAGATGGAAACATCTGGATTGAAAACAAGGCCTTTAGGGTAGACAGTTCTACCTATTGAAGCAGATCTCTTATTGGGTCTCGATAGCTCCTCAGAGATGGATTCAGAGACAGATGACCAGTCCTATTCCCCCACCGAGGTGTATGCTCTAACTTGGCATGGTTATACTGCAAATATCATGCATATGGTGTATTGCATTGCATAGTTTAGACATCATATACACAATATTCAACACCATGTTCTTAGTTCAGACATCATATCGAATGCCCTCTGTTTAGCATATAAATCACATATGTGCATTAAATGATGCGATCCTGATTACTTAGATAACATGTAGGTGAATTATGTCATGCGATCTTGTTTAGTCATTCGTCATATCTTTGAATTATGTTATGCTATGCTATCCAGTTTAGATAGACATCATATATGTGAAGTTATTTCATGCTATCCATTTTAGTTAAACAATATACATGTCAACTATTTCATGCCCTGTTTTTTCCACACTATCTATTGCATCTGTCTCTCATACAATGCCTATACATTCAACTATGTTTCCTGTTTATCAGCCATTTGAATTGGAGCGGATGATGCCAGTATCTAGCAGACTAAAAACATGGTCTTCAAATAAAACAGTGCAACCTCTTGGTGGAGATAGCACCCCAGTTGTACATGCACGAGAACCAGCCCTACCACACATAACCCAAACTCTCGCAGATTGTGCCCCTACTGCGATGGACAGAGAACTAGCTTCACCCAATCTAACCCCAACCCCAGCAGATAGTAACCTAGTTCCTGTTGACACATCACCATCTCCACCACAGAGCTCCCAAACAAGAGCAGTTAGTAAGGTAGCTCCAGTGCCCAAAGGTCCAGTACTACCATGGCGAACCCCAACTCCACTAGTTAGTACGCCTATTCCTGTGGAGGAAGCACAACCAGCTAGTCGTAGTTTAGCATCTATAGCATTTGATGTTGTTAAATCATATGTGCATATCTTCCCTCTTGGAAATATTATACTGAAGATGGAGGAAAATCCCAGTTGCAGGTGTTTGTCCAGGAGTTATGTGTAAGTAATGTTATTCATGGCAATTACTTTGCTTTGTCCCATACATCCTACCTCCATGATGGTTATAATACATCAAATTTTCCCATTTTTCTCTATATAGAAGGACTGATTTGGAAACTCAGGATGAGGTAACCTGTGCTAATACCTCTGCTATCTTCAAGAATGCTTGGTGGCAGTATCAGAATTACCTAAAGAAAACGTACTTCACCGGCAAAGAAACTCATCAAATTCCCTTACGTTCTCCTGAGACACATTTACTGGACGATGATTGGGAACGCCTTGTTCTGTACTGGTCTCAAACCAAGAATGTGGTAAGGTCTATGAGCTCATTTCCTATTTTAAGTACTATATTCTTGCGTCTTACTGTACTCTGTTCATGTAGAACAAGTGCCTAAACCTAAAGAACAACTGTTCTAATTTAAGATTCCATTGTTATCATAATTCAAAAAAGTGCTAGGCGTTAATTGTGCGTTTTGCCACCGCCTTGTGCTTTACTGACCAAAGTGCATGCTTATGCGCGGTTATGCACGGATTAAGCGTAGTTATACGCAATGCGTTTTGCCAACGCCTAGAGCCTAGGCGCACTTAAGCGCTCGCTTAGGCGCGCCTTTTTTAACTATGATTGATTTGCTCTTGTATCACTGTATTTACTCATACAAACTTATTTTTAAATTGAAGGATCCAATTGAAACTCCAATGGCACAGCAGGTATGTTCATGCATGTTTGTTTAACAGGTTTGCTCCTATCAATTGCTTTGTTGATTTCAATTTCAATTGTGTATACAGTTGACTTCTCATATCATGCACATTACTAGCATCACAATAGAGCCAATAGTGTTGTTGTACATGTAGACCCGTGGTACCCATCTAAAATCTTGTTGTGCCTATAGTTTCCCACGCTTTGTATTCTTTCACTCCTGCTTTGTCTTGAACTGATATGATTTGAACCGTGTCTCTATTTTGATTTGGCAAGACAATGCAGTGACCATAGGACATAGATATATGTTTGTTTGATGCTTTTATTATGTACTAGTACTTGGCAATAGAAGACTTCGTAGTTTAATCTTGTACCTTACTAATGAACTAGTTCACCAAAATGAGTTTCATATACTAGTACATGCTAAACTTGTTATGTGTCTGCTTGTTTCTTCTTTTAGAATGCTGACAGAATATTGGGGAAGAGTGCCTTATTAAGCAATGGTAAAGGAAGTAATGCAGATAAGGTTCAGGATAGTGACACATCCTTGTTGGTCTCCAACAAAGCTGATAAAACAGCTAAGGAAGACTATATTGAATACAGTGAGACAACCCCAAAGTCTTGTCTTGGTTTAGTGTTTGAGTTACTGGCCACTACCGCTTGCACAAGCTATTCAAACTCACTGTCTGAATCAGTTCGGTTTCTTGAGTCTCAACTACAAGCTAAAAGACATCGATCAGCTGTGCTGTGACAAGAAGTGGAAGGACTGCGGAAGTCCCTGGAGCATTCATATGCATACTTTCTTGTGCAACAGCAAGTGTTGGAGGATTTTAGCGCCAAACAGGACAAAGCTAATAAGCTTGCTAAGCTTATTGCCAGCATGGTGGATACCCAGGATAACGTTTCTTGAGCTCTTCTGAAGTTGTTTCAGTTATGCTCTTGTTTTGCTGCCGCGTTTATTTGCATTGGTGGCCAATTTTGACGATCAGTGTATGTAATATGCTGCTTTGTTCCCTATATTTGCACTGGTGGCGAACTTTAATGCCCAATGGATGTAATATGTGCAATAGCAGTAATAGGCTAGCGTTAATTGCTTGCTTATTTATTTCCTTATTGTCTTGTTTAGTTGTTTGCTTGTAGTCACTACAGTTCTTTTTCTGTGTTTTTCTAGTGGCCACGGTAACCTAATTTTGGTAACTAGGCCAAAATAATCATGGCAACACACGGGCTATTGTAACCATGGGCCTACTGCGGGCCGTATGATCCATGGGCCTTCTATGAGCCGTAGGATCCATTGGCCTTCTATACGGGCCATAGGATCCATTGACCTTCTATATGGGTCGTAGGATCCATGGGGCTTCTACGGGCCGTAGGATCCATGGGCCTTCTACCGGCCGTATGATCCATGGGCCTTCTACGGGTCGTAGGATCCATGGGCCTTCTACGGGGCGTATCATCATTTCGCCAATCATGGGTCGTACTATTCGTGGACCATAACGGGCCGTTAATAGGCCGTATTTGATAACTCTATGAAAACAGCCCAACAGGTCTTTTTGACATGAAAACGGCCCAACGTAGTAACGGGCCACAAACGGGCCGACTATAACGACGGGCTAAATTTGGCCCGCAAGCAGAAAATGACAGTAACGGGTCGTAAGTAACTGAATGCTGGAAATGAGCCCAAGAATAAATGGGCCCTGAGAAGGCCGAAAGATAACTTGGGTTGGAAACGGCCCAATGGAATAATGGGCCGTTAATGGGTATAAAGTGATACACTGTTCATTACGGGCCAGTTTCACCACGGGTCGTTAATGGGCCAAGTGTTACAAAGGGCCTCATATGGGCCGAAAGTCGTAATGGGCCATACATGGGTCGGAAGTTAAAATGGGCTAGAATCATATTGGACGGCCCAGATGATGCTACTGGGCCTAATTCAGATAGGTCGTAATTGGCCCTGGGTTAGCGGGCTGTAAATGGGCTATATGCGAACAGGCCGTTAACAGGCTTTCCGTGGGCCGGCCCGCCACCTTTTGACCAAGTCAAATGGGCTGGCCTTTTCACGGGAATGGGCCTCTGTTGGGCCGTGCCACATGTCGACGTATCATAGGCGCCTTGGGTCCAATGAGTGGACGACATCTGTCCCAACGGTGAGCCGACATGTGTTTCCTCCACCCAATGATGATTTTACACATGGAAAATCCCCATTGGTCGGGGCTGTTAACGGGTTATCGGATCCAAAACTGGACCTGATAGCTTAATGGCGTTCCGTTATGGTGGATGCCACGTGTTCATAACCCTTTTCGAAAGCACTTCTATGACGCGCAATTTATCGTCATGTAAGTGGACACTTCTGTGATGATAATTTTGGTAATGTCATGGAACACTTCTATGATAGCACAGGTATGACTATCTTGATTCTGTCATAAAATCGTCATGGATGTACATGCATGACAGAAAACGCGACCTACTACGACAAACACGTATCATCATGGAAGTGTACTTTTTTGTAGTGTGTTGCATTGTGCTGATGGTATCTGACAGTTCCAAAGTCTTCGAAGGCTTTAGGAAAGGAATCTTGTATATTGTTAATTTCTCTGTAGGACCACAGCCTGCCACATGTCTACTTGCAAACGCTTCAGAATGCTGGCTATGGCATCGACGACTTGGTCATGCTGGGATGAGGAACTTGCATACACTCGCGAAGAAGAAGCATGTCATTGGCATCGAGGGTGTCAAATTCCTCAAAGATCATCTTTGTGGGGCTTCTGAGGCTGGAAAGATCACTAGAGCCAAGCATCCCTCAAAGACTATCATGACCACTACTTGTCCCTTTGAATTACTTCATATCGATCTCTTTGGCCCTATTCATTATGCCATGTTCTCTAGTTCTGCATCATTATATGGCTTTGTCATAGTTGATGACTATTCTCGTTACACATGGGTGCATATCGTCACTTACAAAAATGAAGTGCAGGAAGTCTTCAAATGATTTTCCTCAAGAGCTACTACTAACTTCGGTGTGAAGATCAAGCATATCAGGAGTGATAATGGAACTGAGTTCAAGAACACTGGCCTCAATGAATATCTTGATATACTTGGTATTACTCACGAGTTATCTGCTCCCTATACTCCTCAGCAGAATGGCGTCATGGAGCGCAAGAACAGAACTCTAGTTGAGATGGCTTGCACCATGCTTGATGAATACAAGATGCCTCAGCGTTTTTGGCCTGAAGCCATTGATACTGCGTGCCACATCATCAACAGGGTATATCTTCACAAATTCCTCAAAAAGACCTCATATGAACTCATCACTGACAAGAAACCCAATGTAAGTTATTTCAAAGTCTTCGGTGCTAAATGCTGGATTAGAGATCCTCACCATCACTCTAAATTTGCACCAAAGCACATGAGGGTTTTATGCTTGGTTACGGAAAGTACTCGCACACCTACAGAGTCTTCAACATCAATCATCACAAGATTGTTGAAACTGTAGATGTGTGGTTCGATGAGACTAATGGCTCGCGAAGAGAGCACCTACCTCCTGTGCTAGTGAAATGTCACCTCAGTAATCTATCAAGTTCAAAGCTACTGAGGATATCATCCCTACCGAAGAATCTGGTGAAGAAGTCATTCCGGATCATGAAGAAAATCAGACTAGTGCTGCTGAAGAACCGGTCCTGAAGAAATTGCTGGGCCTAAGCAAAGTCGTCAACCCGCACATCCTCGCATAGTGAACGAAGTGCAGATCGAGAAGATCATTGATTACATCCATGCATCAGGTCCTCTCACGCGCTCAAAAGCTTCACATTTATCTAACTTTTGTGGGCACTTTATGTTTGTCTCTATCACAGAACCCACAAAAGTTGATGAAGCATTCATGGAATCTGAGTGGATTCAAGCCATGCAAGATGAATTGCATCAATTCGAGCTCAACAATGTGTGGGAGCTTGTCAAGCGACTAGACCCACGCAAGCACAACATCATCGGTACCAAATGGATCTACCGCAACAAACAAGATTAAAATGGCCTTGTGGTGAGGAATAAGGCTCGTCTTGTAGCTCAAGGCTACACATAGGTTGAAGGAATTGATTTCAATGAAACTTTTGCACCTGTTGCTAGACTTGAGGATATTCGCATATTGCTTGCTTACGCTAACCATCATAATATCATCTTACATCAAATGGATGTGAAAAGTGCATTCCTCAACGGTAAGCTTGAGGAAGAAGTATATGTTGCTCAACCACCAGGTTTTGAGGATCCAATATTTCTAGATCACGTCTGCAGACTCAACAAGGCCCTCTATGGCCTCAAGCAAGCACCTCGGGCGTGGTATGACACACTGAAGGAATTCCTCATGAAGAAAGGCTTCAAACCCGGCTCACTTGATCCAACTCTTTTCACCAAAGCATATGATGATGAATTATTCGTGTGCCAAATATATGTTGATGACATTATCGTTGGTTGTACTAACCAACATTACAGTGACGAATTTTCCTATGTGATGAGTGAAGAATATCAAATGTCTATGATGAGAGAATTGAAATTCTTCTTAGGTCTTCAAATTCGTCAACAATACAATGGTATATTCATATCTCAGGAGAAATACCTCAAGGATGTGTTGAGGAAATTCGGCATGCAAGATTGGAAAGGTGTCAAAATCCCTATGCCCACAAATGGCCATCTATGCACTGATGAAAATGGTAAAGACTTCGATCAAAAGGTATACCGCTCCATGATTGGCTCTTTATTGTACCTATGTGCGTCTAGGCCGGATATTATGCTTAGTGTTTTCATGTATGCCTGATTTCAAGCTACACCGAAGGAATCACACCATAAGGTTGTGAAGCATATTCTTCGATATCTAGCTCACACACCAATATTTGGATTATGGTATCCCAAGGGCTCTTCCTTTGATCTCATTGGATATTTAGACACTGACTATGCTGGTGATCGGGTGGACCGCAAGTCAATATCAGGCACATGCCATTTCCTTGGATGATCCTTGGTATGTTGGTCCTCGAAGAAGCAAAACTGTGTATCACTCTCTACTGCTGAAGCTGAGTACATTGCTGCTGGATTTTGTTGTGCTCAATTGCTATGGATGAAGCAAACCCTCAAGGACTATGGCATCAATGTGAAGAATGTGCCAATCTACTGCGACAATGAGAGTGCTATCAAGATTGCACACAACCCAGTTCAGCACTCGAAGACAAAGCACATCCAGATTCGTCATCATTTTTTTCGTAACCATGTGTTGAAGGGTGACATCTCCATCGACCACGCAAATACTGAAGACCAGCTGGCCGATATCTTCACAAAGCCCTTGGATGAGAAGAGATTTAGCAAGTTGTGGTGTGAGCTAAATATCTTAGAATCTTCGAATGTTCTTTGAAAAGGACACACATCCTAACACTTATGCAAACTTGATGACTTAGATGTGCAACACACGAAGTAACGTTTTTCTTCAATCAATGAAGACTAACCCTCTGAGTGTGAAGAAATTAATGAAGGATTTGATTCTCAGAACCCTACGACAATTGTACGCGGTGTCTGAAATCATCATTCTTATACGGTGGGTTACGCCACCAACCAAAGTTGAAAATCTTCAATTTGAGTTTTTCTTCTTTTTTGAAATTCCTCAGTTTTTCAAATTCTTCAACTTTGCATTGTCTTCACTCTTTCCATCGTTGTTCCTCATTGACTATATATATACATGAGTTTATGTCCTCTACAGCATTCACTTATTGCTAATTCTTCAAGTTGATTTTTCTGCAAAGTGAATGTGACCGGACCCTTTCCCCCTCTATGCTAAACACAACCCAATCTGTTCACAAATTCTTCATGTGCGTTCTATTTTGAAACCTGTTCAAAATATTCACTGTGTCCTTGTCAGCTGAAGAAATTGCGAACGAAACTTTAAAATAATCTTATCTAAATTTTCGGCCTTTGCCGCTCAAACCGTTATACTTCCCACGATAAGAGTTATCTATTCATCCACATCTTACACGATCACCACCACTGTACGTGGGTGACACATGTCGCTAGGATGAGAAGGGTCAGGGGCACGTTCGTCCATTTTCCTCTGGCAAGCGGTTTTTTACTACGGCAATAAATACCCCTCACCCTCCTCACACTGCATTTACCCCGCTCGAGCTCTCAAGCCCTAGCGCCGCCGCTACCTTCATCGTCACCGGTGAGGAAGAGCTTCACTGCCTCGACCTCATCGCCGTCGTACTCATGCGAGCCGCGGACATCTTCTCTCCGTCGCCGCCGTAGTCGTCTTCCTCTGCCAAGTTAGGGCGTGGAAGATCTGGACAGACAAACTTTTAAATCTACACTCCTAGTTCGTCGTGTTCTTCGACAAGGGTAATTAAAAGTTACTTTTACTGCCTTCGTTTCTGCTGATGATTTTCATATAATCCTCAAAAGGTGTTTATTCTTCAACTTCCACACTTTAAACACCTCACACAATCATCTGTTCTTGATTTGCTTCTCTAAGTGACGTTTTTCTTCATGATTCCTCAATTGTGAATCTCACAATCCGCACAACTCTGGGACCTAAGTCAAAGAACGCTTAGTGAAATTCATCAAGACACATCTGGTCAATTTCCTCAAACTTGTTCTGTTTTGCAAAAACTTTTGAGAACGCATATGACCTCTCCAAATTCTTCACACCTATACTCTGTTCACAGGTACACATGTCTGCTGCTGAATCACTAGGTTCTCATCAACTTAACTCACTTGCAGCGCTCCTCAAAGAAAAGTTGCATACTTCCTCAGAGAACTCAATAGTTCAAATTCCTCACCTGAAGAAAATGCCAGATGGCAAAAGACCTCAGAAGGGAGGAAAGAAGCTGGAAGTCAACACTGCCTTTGAGATCCCTGCTGACATTTATGCAGGGTACTGCATGCCTGATGAGGCAACTCATGGAAAGGAGACCAAGAATGAGCGCAAGATGCCCATACAGAAAATTGAACAAAGATGGGCACGGGAATGGAGGGAGTACAGATATGTTACTCCCAAATATATGAAGAAATTCGCTCTAAACCCTCCTGGCCCAAGACCTCCGTTGGCACCTGCCCAAAGAGCTAATCCCACTAGCATCTATGTGGTGAGGACTATGCTGATGAATGGGCCAAGCGGCAAGCCAAGTTGGCCAAGCAGGCCAAAGAAGCAGTGAAGAAATTCAATGAAGATTCGGCTGCTGCCGCTGCTGAGGCCACCACAAGCAAGAAGGCTATGCCCAAGAAGCCTTCCCGCAAACCTCAAACCTCAGCAATGCCCTCACAGCCAAGCTCATCAGTGCCCTGACAGCAAATACCTCAAGCTGCTCCAGTTCCTCAGGTTGCAAAACCTTCAGCTCCTCCGGCAAAGTCCTCGGCACCTGTGCATCTCGCCACTTGCCAAAGGACCACAGGCATATCAATTGCCTCAGGAGCTTCTGTAAGTTCTTTAGCTCCTCATCTGTCTTCAAAGAGACCAACTTTGCTAAAGACTAAGGCCACTGCAGGACGAGGCGCTAGACCAAGTCCTCACAAGAAACAAGTTGCCTTCCAAGTACCATCTGATGATGATGAGGCTGATGATGAAGAATTAGCCGAACTCATCAAGGATAGACAGCAAAGGGCCACGAGAGCCAAGGGAAGTGTTGTACCTCTTCTATTGGATCCGAAGAAGGTCCTGGATTCCATTGACCTCTGGCACAATGACCCGAACAATCCACTGCCAGAGTTAGACCTGAAGAAAAATGGAAATATGCTCAAGCCAGTACTGCGAAGAAAGCCCAGTACAAGAAACAGCGCTTTCTGAAGGACAACATTCTGAGGTTATCACCTGAACAACTCGTTGCTATGCAAACTGAGATCAAGAAGCTCAGTGATAAATTTGACGCCTACAAGGCAGAATGGCTGGGAGCCAAAGTCAGATTCGTCAAAATGGCGAAGAAATTCACCTCCATTGTTGTTGATCCAACGCACATTAAGATTCCCTCGGCTGAAGCATCTGCTCAGCTAACTGAAGAACATGCCGGCACCGCTGATGAAAATCAGGCTGCTAATGAAACTGCAAACACCAGGCTGAAGAAATTCTAGCCGCTGAAGAAACTGCCAGGGCAACCACTAGTGTTGCGCCTGAAGAACAAGTCAGGCCAGCTGAAGCTTTTGAAGTTGCACCTGAAGAAGCTGAACAAGACAGGGCAACTACATCAGTTGTGCCTGAAGAAATTGATCCAATTTCCTCTGCTCCTCCTGCACCAACACCAACACCAAGAAATGGCGAAGATTTTGACAAGCTCACTTGAGAATCCAATTGATGTTGTTCCTCTCTCAAGCATGCCATCAAAGGAACTCATTCCTTTTGGTGAAGTTATGAGATTCCTGATGAATCTGATGAAGAGAATCCTTCTGCTGCTTCGACAAAGCAGATGGATGAAGAAATTGAAGTGGATACTATCACTTCAACTCCCCTGGTATCATCGCCAATGCCTTAGTTCACAGCTGAAGAGGCAGGCATTGAAGAGATGGAAGAAGATGAAGATGTGGACATTGGGAGCACCACACTAGTGATGAATGATGACTTTTGGGATAGTCAGCATCCCAACTCTCCTCTGTTCACACCGCTTCAACAAATTCCTCAGTCCCCAGTCTCTACAGAAGTTCAGATGGGCTCTGATGAAATTCATACTGCCCCTTCCATTCCTGAAGAAATTCCAGCCACTAGTGCTGATGACAAAGCTGCTGAAGAAATGGAGACCCAGGTTGTTACTGAAGCAGAAACTGAAATTCCTCAGCCTGCGGCTCCAGAGATTGCGACTCCTGAGATTGTGCTGCAATTGACTGATGCTCCTCAGCCAAAGCCAAAGAATTCATTCTCTAAGATGCCAAAATTTAAGGCTGATGACTTCTTCCATGAGCATGTGTTCTTCACCGACTACAACCCTTATGACGCTGCTCATTTGAGAAGGAAGCGTTTCTGGACTGCCAGCCAAGAAAATTTCTATTCTTCACTGCTTTTCAATAAGGACAAAATCTTCGACCATGAGCATATTCCTCATGTGGATATGGAATCGCTGTCGTGCTTCACACCAGTCCTCAGTATTATTCATGATGCTGGATTGCTCAACTTCTGCACTGACATCTGTGATTGGAATGAAGAACTCATTCTTCAGTTCTATGTGATGCTGCAAATCACGGGAAATGCTGACGATGTGAACTCTTGGGTGTTGGATTGGATGACAGAAAACACTCACTTTAAGGCACCGGCCTCTGAATTGCTTCATGCCCTGCCTGTCAGTCCGCCCCTTGAAGGTGTTGATGAAGCCACTGAAGGTCGGTCAAGCCTCAAGGACCAAATTCCTCGTGAAGGAATTGCAGTATGTGCCTCGGACTATCAATCGCATTCTGACCAAGACACTGAGTCCTAAGAAAAGCCACAACTCGAATTATGAAGAAGTTGTTGGGATCATGAAGAATTTGTTATTCAACATAATGCATGGTATTCCAGTAAACACCATGACTTCTTCATGAGGACTCTGGCAAACGTTGCACTGTCTCCCTTTGAATTGAAGCCTTATGCTCCTTGGATTATGAGATTCCTCAGATCAAGGTCTTCACTCAACTACAAGGCTGACACACTCAACCATGGCAGTTACTTGCCTCCTATTGAAGTCCTCAAACGAACATTTTCCTCAGCAGATGAAAAGGGCAAGGCCACTGCAATTATTGATGAGAGCATTCGTCCATTGGATGGACAGTTCCGCAAAGCTACCTCATACTCCACCAATGATGACACTGCCACTCATGATTCTGCCGCCAATGCCTCAAAGCAAAGTCCTCAAGCCACAGCTCCAAGGGTGATGACTGATCGTGAGCTTCTCCTCAGTCTTCATCAGAAGGTCGATCACAATCATAAATGGATCAAGCGTCAGTTTGGTTCAACTCTTCACAACATGACTGCCACATACAATTCAGTGAAGAAGAACCACTACTGCCTACATGAAGTTTTTGATCGCACCTGGGCTGTTCTGAGTCATCTCTACGGTGATGAAGAACTCAAGCAGATGGGCTTCAAGCAGGACTTCCGCTGGTCTAAGCCTCCAGCGAAGAAATTCAAGAAGGTCGAAGTTCCTCCTTTGGTGCCCAGCTCATGTTCTTCATCGCGCGAGACCGATGAAAATGAAGACTTGGACGACACTGCGGCAGGCCCTACTCCAACAACCGACCCCAACAACGCGGGCGCTCCTCCATCAACTTCGTGATGAAATTCTTCACGGAAGTTAGTCCTCACTTTTCGTCCCTTTTGGTCATTTGATGACAAAGGGGGAGAAATTTGAGTTAGTCTTCAAGCGGGTCTATCTATATGGGCATTTTTTAGTTAAGTTGCAACTCTCGCTCTTCTGAAGTGTTGTTGATTGAGTTGTAAACTTAAGTCCGATGGTGACCTAATACTTTTTCTATGTTTTCTACATGCTATTTCCTCATATATGTTATGCACGCATGCTGAATTACATCGGTCACCATATTTCATCATGCATTTCAAATTCTTCATTCGATATGTTAAATGCGGGTATGAATTACAAGATATAGGGGGAGATCTTCATGATTCTACTCTTCAAATGTGCATTGCTTCAAAAGCAAATTCCTCACTATACACATCTTCAGGGGGAGTTCTTGTAAGTGCATCTAGTGCCCCTTAGTGATTTTGGTGTATTGAAGACTTATAGGTTAAGGGACTAATATGTTTGTGAGTGTACACAAGCTCTATAAGTCAATGAGGAGTTTGATATTTACAGTGAAAGTCAACCCCTAAAAATGAATGTCTTCGGCTAAAGACTTTGGTTCTCCTGAAGACTTTGAAAGTGAAGAAATTGGTGTGACCTTGAAGACTTTGATATTCATGCGAGGAATCTGAAGCGTGAAGACTTTTGTTTTCATAGTTTCATATTCTTCTTCTTGAGTCATAGGAAACACTATACTGTTAAATGGGGTCGAGGTAATACTAAGGAAACTAATTTCCAAGTGATGCTCATCTCAAAATTCTACACCTACCCAATCCTTCGAGTGGAGACATTGGAAATCTCATATCAGTTCTGTCAATTTCTTCAGTGACAGATACGAAGATCTTCTGGTCTCTGAGGAATTTGTTCTGATTGAGGAGTTAGGAATTCGCCAGTGCGAATTGCCTACACAGTGAGGAACATGATAGCTCTGAGGAATTCGAACCTCAAATCCGACCGTTGCTGTGCCGCGCGCCAGCTGTCCCAAAATATCATACCACCTAACGGTCATATCAGACAAGGGCATTTATGTCTTATCATGTCAGGTTGCTCCCTAGGCTATAAATAGCCGCCCCCTACAACCACTAGCTGGTTGGCTGCTCCGAGAGAAACTGACACTTGTCATTTGAGAGCATACCATCCTCCGAGGACTTTGAGCGAAAATCATCAAGTGATGAAAACCAAAAACCCAAACCCAAACCTACAAACCCCAAAGTGATTGAGCATCACTGAAGAGATTGTTCCTATGTGGAACCGACGCTTGTTACCTTTGAGGATTGTGTGTCCTCCAGACGGTTAGGCGTCATGGTCCGAGCATCCAAGAGGAATTGTGGATTGCTGAGTGACCAAGTCTATGAAGGTTTGGAAGTCACCTGTGAAGACTTACCACTACTATTGGGCGAGGTCTGTGTGATCTTAGCTCAAGGAGAATACGGTGAGGACTATGTGACAGGGACTGTGTGTCCTCGAGTTTAAATACTCAGCCGCTCCAACCAGACATCCAACTGTCACAGCAGTTGGAACTGGCCTACCAAATCATTATCTGGACCAAGCCAACTGGTTCTATTTCCTCAACCCTTTCATTTCCTCAGTTATGTGTTGATGTACCTGATCATTGCTGTTTGAAGACTTTAACTGAAGACTGTCTCTATTTCATCAATCCTATTTCTTCAGTCTGTTTGTCTTCATCCTGCTTATCCCGTGTTTACGCTTTCTGTACTATATGTTTGTCATTCATTTCATCATGATGACTATGGTGTTGCTCTGTTATGCTTATACCTGAGTACTTATTCCGCTGCAAGTAGTTCTTCGCTTAGGAATTTCCTCACCCTGAAATTCCTCAGTGAAGAATTCATAAAAATCTCCTATTCACCCACCCTCTAGTCGACATAACGCACTTTCAATTGGTATCAGATAAAGGTACTCCCTTGTTCTGTGTGATTTTGGTTTAACCGCCTCGAGTTTTAGTTATGTCGACTGCAGGAATGAGGAGTGTGACCTGCCCCATCTTTGACGGTCATCAGTATCCCAAGTAGAAGGCCGTGATGAAGAAGCGACTCATGGCAATGAACAGAAAACTGTGGACCGTCATTGAGATTGGTCTTACCGATCTATGCAAGATGGCGGAGGCTGGTGATATTTGCAAGTACACTCTACTCAACCTCACAACGAAGGATGTTATCTGCTCATGTTTGTCCCAAAATCAGTTCAGGAATGTCATGCATCTCAACCATGCGAAGCTAATCTGGGATCGACTCTCTGAGGTCTACGAAGGCCATCGTACTCGTCATGACCCTTGGTTTGAGGATTTCAAGGAATCACTCAAGGAGATGACTTTCGCACCTAAATCATCATGCTCTTCACCATGCCTTATAGCAAAGGGTGCCAAGGTAACAGAATGCTACCTTTCTGAATCTAGTGATGATGAATCAGGTGATGAATTTGGCCCCAGCTATGTCAAACTTGCTTCCCTTGCCACCAAACAACAAAGAGCTCTTGAAAAAGTTCAAAACATGCTAGATGAAAGTGATGATATGTTGGGTGAGGAATTGGATCGAACTAAGGCTTTGACTGATAGTCTTCAAAAACTTCAGTCAAAGTTTGACAACCTTCAAAATCATCATAACACTCTCTTATCTGATCATGAAAAGCTTTCTTATAAATTTCTTCAGAGACAGCAAGCTCTTGAGAAGTTAAAAGCGAGTTATGAAGATCTTTAGAAGGAAAATGATTCATTGCTTGCTCAACAGGTCTGTTCCACTCAGGAAGAATTTATTCCACCATGTCTTAAATGCATTGAGCGTGAATCTGCTAATTCATCACCTGAATGTTCAAATGCTTCTCTAGCTGCAAATTCTTTAACTGTCTCTGTGGCTACAAATTCCTCATCTGAGGATACCACATGTATCACTGACGATAATGCAGGGTTGAAGGAATTGATTTTGATGAAACTTTTGCACCTGTTGCTAGACTTGAGGCCATTCGCATATTTCTTGCTTATGCTAACCATCATAATATCATCTTACAACAAATGGATGTGAAAAGTGCATTACTCAATGGTAAGCTTGAGGAAGAAGTATATGTTGCTCAACCACAAGGTTTTGAGGATCCAAAATTTCTAGATCACGTCTACAGACTCAACAAGGCCCTCTATGGCCTCAAGAAAGCACCTCGGGCGTGGTATGATGATAACCCACAAGTATAGGGGATAATTGTAGCCTCTTTCGATAAGTAAGAGTGTCGAACACAACGAGGAGCTAAAGGTACAACAAATATTCTCTCAAGTCCTATCTGCCACTGATACGACTCTATGCACGCTTAGTGTTCACTTTACCTAGAACAAGTATGAAACTAGAAGTACTTTGTAGGTGTTGTTGGATAGGTTTGCAAGATAATAAAGAGCACATAAATATAAACTAGAGGCTATTTAGATAAAGAAGCAATAAAGTAAATATAGCGAGTGTGGAAAAGTGGTGGTAGGAGTTGTGAAATTGTTCCTAAGCAGCTGACTACTTTACTAGACCGATAATCACTATTGCAATTCTATTTGAGGGAGAGGCATCAACTAACATACTTTCTCTTCTTTGATCATATGCACTTATGATTGGAACTCTAGCAAGCATCCGCAACTACTAAAGATCATTAAGGTAAAAGCCAACCATAGCATTAAAGCATCAAGTCCCCTTTATCCCATACGCAAACAACCTACTTACTCGGGTATCTGCTTCTGTCACTCATGCCACCCACCATAAGCAAATCATGAACATATTGCAAACCCTACAGCGGGGATCCCTCATGCTTGCGCGACACGGAGAGAACCATAGGACAGCACCAACAATAAAACATGCAACTCAAACCAATCATAGCAGTTCATCAATCACCGATAGGATAACGAAAATCTACTCAGACATCATAAGATGGCAACACATCATTGGATAATAATATGAAGCATAAAGCACCATGTTCAAGTAGAAGGTACAGCGGGTTGCGGGAGAGTGGACCGCTGAATATAGAAGGGGGAAGGTGATGGAGATGTTGGCGAAGATGATGGAGGTGTTGGTGTAGATCGCGGTGATGATGATGGCCCCGGCAGCGCTCCAGCGCCACCGGAAGCAAGGGGGAGAGAGGCCCCCTTCTTCTTCTTCTTCCTTGACCTCCTCCCTAGATGGGAGAAGGGTTTCCCCTCTGGTCCTTGGCTCCCATGGCGTGGGAGGGGCGAGAGCCCCCCCCCCCCGAGATTGGATCTGTCTCTCTGTCTCTCTGTGTTTCTGCGTTCCTAGATTCTGCCCTGGGACAGTTTCTTTTATATCTGGAGATTCGTAACTCCAATTGGGTTGAATATTTCGCCCAGATTTTTCTCATAAAATTAGCTTTCTTGCGGCAAAAGAAGAGTGTCAACCACCTTACGGGGTGCCCACGAGGGTCTAGGGCGTGCCTGCCTCCCTGGGGCGCGCCCCCTGCCTCGTGGCCCCCCTCGGGCACCGTGTCGCGTTCATTTTACTTCCCAAAAATCATAAATATTCCAAAATAATTCTCCGTTTTTTATCCCGATTGGACTTCGTTTGATATGGGTTTCTGCAAAACATAAAACATGCAACAAACATGAACTGGCACTGGGCACTGGATCAGTATGTTAGTCCCAAAAAATAGTATAAAAAGTTGCCAAAAGTATATGAAAGTTGAATAATATTGGCATGGAATAATCCAAAATTATAGATACGACGGAGACGTATCAGCATCCCCAAGCTTAATTCCTTCTCGTCCTCGAGTAGGTAAATGATAAAAAAGATAATTTTTGATGTGGAATGCTCCCTAGCATAATCTTGATCATGTATCTAATCATGGCATGAATATTAAGACACGGGTGATTCAAAGCAATAGTCTATCATTTGACATAAGAACAATAATACTTAGAGCGTACAAATAAAGCAATCATGTCTTTTCAAAACAACATGACCAAAGCAAGCTTATCCCTACAAAATCATATAGTTTGGCCATGCTTCATTTTCATCACACAAAATGCTCCCATCATGCACAACCCCGATGACAAGCTGAGCAATTGGTTCATACTTTTTAACGCGCTTCAGCTTTTTCAACCCTCACGCAATACATGAGCGCAAGCCATAGATATAGCACTATAGGTGGAATAGAATATGATGGTGGAGGTTTATGTGGAGAAGACAAAAAGGGAGAAAGTCTCACATCGACGCGGCTAATCAATGGGCTATGGAGATGCCCATCAATTGATGTCAATGCTAGGAGTAGGGATTGCCATGCAACAGATGCACTAAGAGCTATAAGTGTATGAAAGCTCAACAAAAGAAACTAAGTGGGTGTGCATCCAACTTGCTTGCTCATGAAGACTTAGGGCATTTGAGGGAGCCCATCATTGGAATATACAAGCCAGGTTCTATAATGAAAATTCCCACTAGTATATGAAAGTGATAACATAGGAGATTCTCTATATGAATAACATGGTGCTACTCTGAAGCACAAGTGTGGTAAAAGGATAGTAACATTGCCCCTTTTCTCTCATTTTTTATTTTCTTTTCCTTTTTTGGTGGGCTTCTTTGGCCCCCTTTTTTTATTTAGGCTTCTTTGGCCTCTCTTTTTTTATGGGACAATGCTCTATAATGATGATCATCACACTTTATTTACTTATAACTCAATATTACAACTCGATACTAGAACAAAGATATGACTCTATATGAATGCATCTGGAGGTGTACCGGGATGTGCAATGATCTAGCGTAGTAATGACATCAAAAAAACGGACAAGACATGAAAACATCATGCTAGCTATCTTACGATCATGCAAGGCAATATGACAATGAATGCTCAAGTCATGTATATGATGATGATGGAAGTTTCATGGCAATATATCTCGGAATGGCTATGGAAATGCCATAATAGGTAGGTATGGTGGCTGTTTTGAGGAAGATATAAGGAGGCTTGTGTGTGCTAGAGCATATCATATCACGGGGTTTGGATGCACCGGCGAAGTTTGCACCAACTCTCGAGGTAAGAAAGGACAATGCACGGTACCGAAGAGGATAGCAATGATGGAAAGGTGAGAGTGCATATAATCCATGGACTCACATTAGTCATAAAGAACTCATATACTTATTGCAAAAGTTTATTAGCCGTCGAAGCAAAGTACTACTACGCATGCCCCTAGGGGGATAGATTGGTAGGAAAAGACCATCGCTCGTCCCCGACCACCACTCATAAGGAAGACAATCAAAGAAACACCTCATGCTTCAAAATTGTCACACAACGGTTACCATACGTGCATGCTACAGGACTTGCAAACCTCAACACAAGTGTTTCTACAATCCACAACTACCCACTAGCATGACTCTAATATCACCATCTTTATATCGCAAAACTATTGCAAGGAATCAAACATATCATATTCAACGATCTACAAGTTTATGTAGGATTTTATGACTAACCATGTGAATGACCAATTCCTGTCATCTCTCTAAATAGATATAACTGAAGCAAGAGAGTTTAATTCTTTCTACAAAAGATATGCCCACGCTCTAACAAATATAAGTGAAGCAAAAGAGCATTCTACAAATGGCAGTTTTCTATGTGAAGAGAAACAGACAATCCAAACTTCAAATGATATAAGTGAAGCACATGAAGCATTCTATAAAGCCATACTCAAAAGATTTGAGTGAAGTGCAATGAGCATTCTATAAATCAACCAAGGAATATCTCATACCAGCATGGTGCATAAAAGAAAAGTGAAAACTAAATGCAAAAGATGCTCCAAGACTTGCACATATCGCATGAACGAAACGAATACGAAAACATACCGATACTTGTTGAAGAAAGAGGGGATGCCTTCTGGGGCATCCCCATGCTTAGACGCTTGAGTCTCCTTGAATATTTACTTGGGGTGCTTTGTGCATCCCCAAGCTTGAGCTCTTTCCTCTCTTCCTTTCCCTCATATCGAGACCTCCTCGATAAAACACTTCATCCACACAAAACTTCAACAGAAAACTCGGTAAGATCCATTAGTATAATAAAGCAAATCACTACTCTAGGTACCGTTGCAAACCAATTCATATTTTGTTTTTGCATTGTGTCTACTGTAATATAGCTATTCCATGGCTCAATCCACTGATATAAATTGATAGTTTCATCAAAACAAGTAAACTATGCATCAAAAACAGAATCTGTCAAAAACAGAATAGTCTGTAGCAATCTGAACATTCACCATACTTCTGGTCCCCCAATAATTCTACCAAAATTAGGAAAAATAAAAAATTAGTAGATCAAGATAGTGCAAAAAGAATCAGAACCATTTGACGTTCCAGTAAAAAAATGTAAAATCGCGCACTACAGCCAAAGTTTCTGTCCTACACCGTACAAACCAACAAGCATTGTAAATATCCTAAAGGCAAACCTTGGCACATTGTTTTTATAATACAATGGAATTGTACAAGGAGATAATTATTTTGGATGAAAAGTTTCTGTAATTAAGATTCACAAAGTTTCCGTGAGCATGAACAAAGTTCAAGGAGCTCTCCCACTTCAACAATGCTTGTCTCTCTCATTTTCACTTTCCTTTTTGAAAAGTTTTAGGTTCCCCTCTTTATTTTTGTGTTTTGAAACTATATGAAAGCACTCAACAGAAATAAATGACTCTCTAAAACTTCCGGGTGGTTTCCCTGGCAGCGCTTTCTTTAAAGCCATTAAGCTAGGCATCTAGTGCTCAAGTAATGAATCCACGTGGATCCCAAGGTATATCAAAGCCAATTTTAATTAACAATGATTTGTAATTTAGTAGTAAGCACAAAGTAACATATATCAAGCAAAAACGAAGTATAACTCTCTTCCTATGCATCGGCATGTCATAAAAGAACAATTCATGCACACATAGTAAAGGCCAATGCATAGTATAAACAGTTTCTTGCAATTTTATCATATTGGAAACATAGAGAGGTGGAGATATAGTTCCTCTCTCATAATAATTGCAAGTAGGAGCAGCAAGCACATGCATATTATATCTACCAAAATCATCATGTGTAGTAGTAAAAGGTAACCCATCGATATAATCCTTAATAAGTGCAAACTTCTCCGTAGTGTAGTTGGGAGAATTCAAAAAGATAATAGGACTATCATGCGTGGGTGCCATAGCAACAATTTCATGTTCAACATAAGGAACTATAGCAAGTTCATCTCCATACGCATAATTTATATTGGCATCTTGGCCACAATCATAGCAAGCATCATCAAAAAGGGATATTTCAAGAGAATCAACGGGATCATAACAATCATCATAGAAATCATCCTTCGGTAAGCACGAAGGGAAATTAAACAATGTATGAGTTGAAGAGTTACTCTCATTAGAAGGTGGGAATGGGTAGCTAATCCACTCTTCCTCCTTTTGTTCTTCGCTCTCTTCATCATCTTTTTCATCCAATGAGCTCACAGTTTCATCAATTTCCTCTTCCATAGGCTCCTGCAAAATATTAGTCTCTTCTTGGACAGCAGAGACTTCCTCAATAAATGCATAAAAATTGGCATTATATTCATAATTCTCATAGCAATATCTAAGTATAGCAAAATTTTCAGGTCTGTAAACAGCATCATCAAAATTTTCACACGTTTTAAACAAAGATTCTATTTCATAAGCACCCATAAAAGCACCAAATTCTTCTATTTGTTCCACATCATAGTAATCATATATGCCATTAGCATAAGAAGCCAAGGTTTTATTATCATTAAATTTGCACGAAAACTCAAGGTGTGGAGCCTTCATCCTAGAGCAACAAGTATAATCATATCTCAAGCATAGTTGCCTAGCATACCAATACAACATATAAATTTGATCACATAATAGTTTCCCTTTTTGAATCAAGCGATAATCCCTAAAGTATTCACGTTGATCCAACGTGTCTCCCATAACAAAATTGAATGGGGTTTTCTCAGGATTACCAAAGTAGTACATAATTTCTTTCACATAATGAGCATCGAGGGTTTTAGGAGGTTCCCCATCTCCATGAGTAGCAAGTACACCAAAAAAATTGGTATTTCATGTTCCATATCCATAACTAAAGATAGAAACAACTAAGAACAGCAAATAAAAATTACTTAGTGATAAAGAAAAAAAGCACACACGAGAATATTCACCCCACGCTATGACTCCCCGGCAACGGCGCCAGAAAAAGGTCTTGATAACCCACAAGAATAGGGGATAATTGTAGCCTCTTTCGATAAGTAAGAGTGTCGAACCCAACGAGGAGCTCAAGGTAGAACAAATATTCTCTCAAGTCCTATCTTCCACTGATACGACTCTATGCACGCTTAGTGTTTGCTTTACCTAGAACAAGTATGAAACTAGAAGTACTTTGTAGGTGTTGTTGGATAGGTTTGCAAGATAATAAAGAGCACGTAAATATAAACTAGGGGCTGTTTAGATAAAGAAGCAATAAAGTAAAATAGCTTGTGTGGAAAAGTGGTGGTAGGAGTTGTGAAATTGTTCCTAAGCAGCTGACTACTTTACTAGACCGATAATCACTATTGCAATTCTATTTGAGGGAGAGGCATCAACTAACATACTTTCTCTTCTTTGATCATATGCACTTATGATTGGAACTCTAGCAAGCATCTGCAACTACTAAAGATCATTAAGGTAAAACCCAACCATAGCATTAAAGCATCAAGTCCCCTTTATCCCACACGCAAACAACCTACTTACTCGGATATGTGCTTCTCTCACTCACGCCACCCACCATAAGCAAATCATGAACATATTGCAAACCCTACAGCGGGGATCCCTTGTTGGAAATATGCCCTAGAGGCAATAATAAAAGGATTATTATTATATTTCTTTGTTCATGATAGTTGTCTTTTATTCATGCTATAATTGTATTATCCGAAAATCGTAATACACGTGTGAATACTAAGGCCAAAACATGTCCCTAGTGAGCCTCTAGTTGACTAGCTCGTTAATCAACAAATAGTCATGGTTTCCTGACTATGGACATTGGATGTCGTTGATAACGGGATCACATCATTAGGAGAATGATGTGATGGACAAGACCCAATCCTAAGCATAGCACAAGATCGTGTAGTTCGTTTTGCTAGAGCTTTTCCAAATGTCAAGTATCTCTTCCTTAGACCATGAGATCGTGTAACTCCCGGATACCGTAGGAGTGCTTTGGGTGTACCAAACATCACAACGTAACTGGGTGACTATAAAGGTACACTACAGGTATCTCCGAAAGTGTCTGTTGGGTTGACACGGATCGAGACTGGGATTTGTCACTCCGTATTACGGAGAGGTATCACTGGGCCCACTCGGTAGTGCATCGTCACAATGAGCTCAAAAGTGACCAAGTGTCTGGTCACGGGATCATGCATTACGATACAAGTAAAGTGACTTGCCGGCAACGAGATTGAACGAGGTATTGGGATACCGACGATCGAATCTCGGGCAAGTAACATACCGTCTGACAAAGGGAATAGTATATGGGGTTGCTTGAATCCTCGACATCGTGGTTCATCCGATGAGATCATCGAGGAGTATGTGGGAGCCAACATGGGTATCCAGATCCTGCTGTTGGTTATTGACCAGAGAGCCATCTCGGTCATGTCTGCATGTCTCCCAAACCCATAGGGTCTACACACTTAAGGTTCGGTGACGCTAGGGTTGTATGAATATGAGTATGCAGTATACCGAAAGTTGTTCGGAGTCCCGGATGAGATCCCGGACGTCATGAGGAGTTCCGAAATGGTCCGGAGGTAAATAATTATATATAGTAAGTGTTGTTTCGGCCATCGGGAAAGTTTTGGGGTCACCCGGTATTGTACCAGGACCACCGGAAGGGTCCCGAGGGTCCACCGGGTGGGGCCACCTATCCCGAAGGGCCCCGTGGGCTGAAGTGGGAAGGGAACCAGCCCCTGATGGGATGGTGCGCCTCCCCCTTGGGCCCCCCCTGCGGCTAGGGTTGGAAACCCTAGGTGGGGGGCGCACCACTTGCCTTGGGGGGCACTCCACCCCCCCTGGCCGCCGCCCCCCTTGGGAGATTGCATCTCTAGGGCCGGCGTCCCCCCCTGGGGGCCTATATAAAGGAGGGGGGAGGGAGGGCAGCCGCACCCTGTGTCTTGGCGCCTCCCTCCCCTGCTACACCTCTTCCTCCTCCCACAGTTGCTTGGCGAAGCCCTACCGGAGTCCTGCTGCATCCACCACCACGCCGTCGTGCTGCTGGATCTTCATCAACCTCTCCTTCCACCTTGCTGGATCAAGACGGAGGAGACGTCATGCTGACCGTACGTGTGTTGAACGCGGAGGTGCCGTCCATTTGGCACTAGGATCTCCGGTGATAGGATCACGACGAGAACGACTACCTCAACCCCGTTCACTTGAACGCTTCAGCTCGCGATCTACAAAGGTATGTAGATGCATTAATATCACTCGTTGCTAGATGAACTCATAGATGGATCTTGGTGAAACCGTAGGAATTTTTTTTTTCTGCAACATTCCCCAACAGTGGCATCATGAGCTAGGTCTATGCGTAGTTCTCTATTGCACGAGTAGAACACAAATCAGTTGTGGGCATAGATCTTGTCAACTTGCTTGCCACTACTAGTCTTTTCTTGCTTCAGCGGTATTGTGGGATGAAGCGGCCTGGACCGACCTTACACGTACGCTTATGTGAGACAGGTTCCACCGACTGACATGCACTAGTTGCATAAGGTGGCTAGCGGGTGTCTGTCTCTCCTACTTTAGTTGGAGCGGATTTGATGAAAAGGGTCCTTATGAAGGGTAAATAGAAGTTGACAAAATCACGTTGTGGTTATTCGTAGGTAAGAAAACGTTCTTGCTAGAACCCAATTGCAGCCACGTAAAAGAGGCAACAACAATTAGAGGACGTCTAACTTGTTTTTGCGGCGATTGTCATGTGATGTGATATGGCCAGAAGTTGTGATGAATGATGAATGATATATTGTGATGTATGAGATCATGTTCTTGTAATAGGAATCACGACTTGCATGTCGATGAGTATGACAACCGGCAGGAGCCATAGGAGTTGTCTTAATTATTGTATGACATGCGTGTCAATGATTTAACGCCATGTAATTACTTTACTTTATTGCTAAACCGTTAGCTATAGTAGTAGAAGTAATAGTTGGCGAGCAACTTCATGGAGGCACGATGATGGAGATCATGATGATGGAGATCATGGTGTCATGTCGGTGACGAAGATGATCATG
Source organism: Triticum dicoccoides (assembly GCF_002162155.2). NCBI lineage: Eukaryota > Viridiplantae > Streptophyta > Magnoliopsida > Poales > Poaceae > Triticum > Triticum dicoccoides. The sequence goes on along the minus strand of NC_041383.1, from coordinate 674,221,220 downwards.
GAGCCCCGAAGATGGAGATCGAAGGAGCTATATGATATTGGCCATATCATGTCACTACTTTATATAATTGCATGTGATGTTTATTATGTTTTGTGCATCTTGTTTACTTAGAACGGCGGTAGTAAATAAGATGATCCCTTATAATAATTTCAAGAAAGTGTTCCCCCTAACTGTGCACCGTTGCTAAAGTTTGTCGTTTCGAAGCACCACATGATGATCGGGTGTGATAGATCCTTACGTTCACATACAACGGGTGTAAGACAGTTTTACACATGCAAAACACTTAGGGTTAACTTGACGAGCCTAGCATGTATAGACATGGCCTCGTAACACAAGAGACTGAAAGGTCGAACATGAGTCGTATGGAAGATACGATCAACATGGAGATGTTCACCGATGATGACTAGTCCGTCTCACGTCATGATCGGACATGGCCTAGTCGACTCGGATCGTGTGACACTTAGATGACTCGAGGGATGTCAATCTGAGTGGGAGTTCATTAAATAATTTGATTATATGAACTTAATTATCATGAACTTAGTCTAAAATCTTTGCAAAATATGTCTTGTAGATCAAATGGCCAACGCTTATGTCAACATGAACTTCAACGCGTTCCTAGAGAAAACCAAGCTGAAAGATAATGGCAGCAACTATTCGGACTGGGTCCAGAACTTGAGGATCATCCTCATAGCAGCCAAGAAAGAATATGTCCTAGAAGGACCGCTAGGTGAAGCACCCATCCCAGAGAACCAAGACGTTATGAATGCTTGGCAGTCACGTGCTGATGATTACTCCCTCGTTCAGTGTGGCATGCTTTATAGCTTAGAACCGGGGATCCAAAAGCGTTTTGAGCGACACGGAGCATATGAGATGTTCGAGGAGCTGAAAATGGTTTTTCAAGCTCATGCCCAGGTCGAGAGATATGAAGTCTCCGACAAATTCTATAGTTGTAAGATGGAGGAAAACAGTTCTGTCAGTGAGCACATACTCAAAATGTCTGGGTTGCACAACCGCCTGTCCCAGCTGGAGATCAACCTCCCGGACGAGGCGGTCATTGACAGAATCCTTCAGTCACTCCCACCGAGCTACAAGAGCTTTGTGCTGAACTACAAAATGCAGGGGATGGTGAAGACCATTCCTGAAGTATTTTCAATGCTGAAGTCAGCAAAGGTTGAAATCAAGAAAGAACATCAAGTGTTGATGGTCAATAAAACCACTAAGTTCAAGAAGGGCAAGGGTAAGAAGAACTTCAAGAAGGACGGCAAAGATGTTGCCGCGCCCGGTAAGCCAGTTGCCGGGAAGAAGTCAAAGAATGGACCCAAGCCTAAGACTGAGTGCTTTTATTGCAAAGGGACGGATCACTGGAAGCGGAACTGCCCCAAATACTTAGCGGACAAGAAGGCCGGCAACACTAAAGGTATATGTGATATACATGTAATTGATGTGTACCTTACCAGTACTCGTAGTAACTCCTGGGTATTTGATACCGGTGCCGTTGCTCACATTTGTAACTCACAGCAGGAGTTGCGGAATAAGCGGAGACTGGCGAAGGACGAGGTGACGATGCACGTTGGGAATGGTTCTGTCAGGACCCCAACTCAATGCCACATCGATCTAGCATGTAACACCTCATATCCCTTTGCGGCCTCACGCACGGTATTCCCACGGGTGTCGCCTTACCTTTGCCCGGGACCGTTTGCGCCTTTTGGCACACGTATATGACAGTGTCGCTAGCATCCATATGATAAGGAGCTCGGGCTTACATGGCTAGTCGTAAACCCAAAGTGGCACAAACTTACAGGGACAGGCATCCATGACCCAGCATCGAGCGTGTCGGTCATCAGCGAGTGAATCCAGGCTGTAGCACTGGGCTAGTAGGACTCCGGTGAACCGGGCTGTAGCGGGCTAACAGGACTCCGGTATTCAGCGCGTGACATTTCCCCGAAGGAACAGACACAAGAACGAAGAAGGACACATGTCGGCCAGCCTAAGTGTTCCGGAGCAGTAGCAAGCTACCATGGCTCAGTGGAAACACTAGGAGACATTTCCCGGTAAGAGAGGCTACTAAGGATAAACAACTAGATAGTCAGATCCCACACATACCAAGCATTTCAATAACATACACACAATATGCTTGATATGTGCAGATACAACATGGCATCACAACATGACTCTACAACTCAAGTATTTTATTCAATAGGCTCCGAGGAGCGACATATTAGAAACATGGGTCTCATGACCAACAATCAGAGCATACAAGTCAAAGCACATGCGGAAGCTTAACATGTCTGGGTACAGACATCTATAAATGAAAAAAGGCTGAGAAGGCTGACTATCTACCAGATCCTGCCGAGGGCACAAGATCGTAGCTAAGGTAACAAGCTAAACGTCAGAGTCCACGCGGTACTACTAGCGAGACTGAAGTCTCTCTGCAAAAACATAAATTAAGCAATGTGAGTACAAATGTACCCAGCAAGACTTACATCAGATCTATCTACATATGCATCATTATCAACAAAGGGGGTGGTGGAGTTTAACTGCAGCAAGCCAGCTTTGACTCGGTGGCTATCCTAAACTACGACTGCAAGCAACTCTTTTGAGGTGGCGCACACGAGTCCACATATTCACCATATCAATACACCACTATGGATCCGCTCCCGTCTCCCTACGAGAACGCCATCCATAGCACTCACGCTTATCTTGCGAATTTTAGAGTATCCACTTTCACTTGTCTATGAACTGTACAGGCAACCCAGAAGTCCTTTACCGCGGACACGGCTATTCGAATAGATCATATTAACCCTGCAGGGGTGTACTTCTTCACACACGCTCTCACCACTTACCGCCGTTTACACGACATGTACCCGGCAACCTTCAAGCGGAAGCCCAGCGAGGGTGTCGGCCACGACCTGACTAACCACACAAGTCTCTCGTCCAGGTTTATCGCCTATTCGGGTTCCATCCGCAAGGAGATCCGGCCGGGGTGTCGCTCACGGCCCCAAACAATGTGTGCAGGGTTCCCAAGCCCACCTCGACGGGTGGATCTATGCTTGGTACACCGTGCCACTGTGCCTAGTCTGTCCCAAGCCCACCTGTACCGGGTGCCACTTGGTAGACTACTAACACTACCTACAAACACCAGAAACTAGTTGCAACTCCTGGACAGAGATCAAGTTGATTAATAAGTCGAGAGAGCTTGGAGCGCCCGGAGCCCAATGTGTGGTAGTAACTGATCATGGATCAAAAACACAGAACTCAGTTCCTGAGGACGGCTGCAATGAGACAACCCACCATGTACTCCTACATGGCCTCTCACCGCTACCTTTACCAAATCATGTTCACACACTTAGTTCATACACAGTAGGACATGTTTACACACCTCCAATTCATCCCCGATGAATCAGACCTGACTCAACTCTAAGCAGTAGCAGGCATGACAAACAAGCATGAATGAGTAGGCACATCAGGGCTCAAACAACTCCTACTCATGCTAGTGGTTTCATCTATTTATTGTGGCAATGACAGGTCATGCAGAGGATAAAGGGGTTCAACTACCACAGCATGTAACAGTTGAATTGGTGTTGTCCTAATGCAGTAAAAGAGAGCAGGAGCGAGAGAGTGGGATTGTATCGGAATGAACAAGGAGGTTTTGCTTGCCTGGCACTTCTGAAGATAGTATAGCTCTTCATCGGTGTCATCGAACTCATCGTCGAACCACGTCTATCGAGGGGGGACAATACCAGCAAACAAGGAAGAAACACAATCAATGCAATGCACAATATGATGCATGATCATGACATGTCAATATGAATGTGTTTTGGGCTAATGCAAGCTAGAACAGATTGAAATGAGTCCATTTGAACCAAAGATTCAAATGCAAACCCATTTTATGAAGTCATATTAGTGCATTAACTTGTTCCACCTAAACAGCAAGGTTATTGTGTTCTAACATGCATGCAAACGGTACAGATGGATAGATTGGATTTTTCTGATCATTTTTCATATATAATTTGTTTGATTTGGAGTTACGGTTGAATTTCTATGAATTTTAGAAGTTTAGACTATTTTCTGGAATTTCCTGGATTTATTTTAATTCCAGAAAATTGTTAATTGCGTCAGCATGATGTCGGGGTGACGTCAGCAGAGTCAACAGGGCTGCCCCGGGTCAAACCTGACCAGTGGGGTCCGTTGGTCAGTGGCTGGCGCAGGTTAGTGTCGCTGACATGTGGGGCCTGGTCAACAGACACGTCATCAAGTCAACTCTGTCGTGTGGGGTCAGTCAACGTGTGACGTGGCCAGGTCAAACTGACCTGTGGGGCCCATAGGGGTTAGTTTAAACTAAACAGGAGCTAAACTAGGTTAATTAGGCAGTGGGGCCCGTATGTCAGTGAGAGAGAGGGCTAATTAGCGGAGTCATTAGCGACTAATGACGGTGCCACGTCGACTTCGCCGGAGTTCGGCCGGCGACAACCAAACCAACGGCGGAGGCTTGCCGGAGTTGAGCTATAGGCAATGGCTGGACGCGCGAAGGCCACCAGGAGGTAGCCCGTGCTCTTCCGCATCCAACGGAGCAGGAAGGAGCGGACGGGGTGCGCTGTACTCGCCGGAGTCGAGCTCGCGGCGGCGGCCGAAGCTCGGGCAACAGCAGAGATGGCGCTATAGGGCATGGCAGGGAGAACCCGTGGGTGTTTCGGGTTCGCAGGAGCGCGGTGAGCATGCTCGGGCGAGCGGCCGAGCTCACGAGCGCGGAGCTCGTTGACCATGGCGGCGGCGAGCCTCGGTGGAGGTGGGGAAGCTAGCTAGGGGAGGGGAATGACGGGGATTCCAGGGGGAAAATGGAGAGTGGCTCACGTAGGGACTAGCAGAGTCAACGACGAGGACGGGGAAGCTCTGGACGACGCGAATCGGATGACGGTGGTCGTCGGGGCAGAGGACGAAGATGGCGATGTTGCAGTCGTCTGTGGCCTTCTCCGTCCGCGTGCGTCATCTTGGAGACGAAGCAGAGTCCGGCGGTGACACATGACCCATCGGTGAAGCCTGGGGTGCGCGGTGGCTATGGATGCGACGGGGGCGCCCTCCGGTGGCTCTCGGTGGTACTCCAAATCGAGAGAGGGAGAGAGCTAGAGCGAGCAGAGAGAAGGGATAGCGGTCGAGGGGGTCGAGGGCGTTCCAACGGTGCGCTGGAGAGGTCGTGGGCGGCTGGGACACGTCGAAGCAGGAGGTGGCGACCGGCGACGCGCGCTCTGCCACGACTTGTCCTCCTGGCGAGGGGTTGAAGACAAATCTACCCCTCGCTAGGTTGGGCTGGGCCGGCTCTGGTGGACTGGGCTGCTGGTGGGCTACCAGGTAAGGCCAGGTAAGTTCTGCTCTTTCTCTCCTCTTTTAATTCCTGTTTTCTATTTTTCTGCAGCTTTGTGGCTTTATTAAAAATACTAAATCAATCCCAAAAATCATGCAACTGCTCATGACCACTGTTGGAAATATATCCTACAGTAAACATTTCAGTTTGGGATTATTTGAGCATTTAAAATATTTTATAGTATTTAAATGCCCAAATGCAAATAAGTAATGATTTAATTCAAAAATCCAGAATGGCCAAGGAAAATGTGCACCATTTTTGGGAGAGGTTCTAGACCAATCCAAAAATAATGAACTTTTCTGAAGAGCATTTTGGGTTCATTGAGAATATTTTTATTTGAACCTAGTTGATTTGATCTGGTGCTAGGGTTTGAGCAATCCCCATTTCAAATTTCCATGAAAGTTAAACATGATGCAAGCAAGATGCAAACACTAGGCAGCACCAGAAGCTAGGGATGTGACAGGTTCCAAGGTCGATGCGATCGTCGTCGGCACGCTACCTCTACATTTACCCACGGGATTAGTTATGAACCTCAATAATTGTTATTTAGTGCCAAGTTTGAGCATGAACATTGTATCTGGATCTCGTTTAATACGAGATGGCTACTCATTTCAATCCGAGAATAATGGTTGTTCTATTTATATGAGAGATATGTTTTATGGTCATGCCCCGATGGTCAATGGTTTATTCTTAATGAATCTCGAGCGTAATATTACACATATTCATAGTGTGAATACCAAAAGATGTAAAGTTGATAACGATAGTCCCACATACTTGTGGCACTGCCGCCTTGGTCACATTGGTGTCAAGCGCATGAAGAAGCTCCATGCTGATGGACTTTTAGAGTCTCTCGATTATGAATCATTTGACACATGCGAACCATGCCTCATGGGAAAAATGACCAAGACTCCGTTCTCCGGAACAATGGAGCGAGCAACCGACTTATTGGAAATCATACATACTGATGTGTGTGGTCCAATGAGTGTTGAGGCTCGCGGAGGATATCATTATGTTCTCACTCTCACTGATGACTTGAGTAGATATGGGTATGTCTACTTGATGAAACACAAGTCTGAAACCTTTGAAAAGTTCAAGGAATTTCAGAATGAAGTAGAGAATCAACGTGACCGAAAGATAAAATTCTTACGATCAGATCGTGGAGGAGAATATTTAAGTCACGAATTTGGTACACACTTAAGAAAATGTGGAATCGTTTCACAACTCATGCCGCCTGGAACACCTCAGCGTAACGGTGTGTCTGAACGTCGTAATCGCACTCTATTGGATATGGTGCGATCTATGATGTCTCTTACGGATTTACCGCTATCATTTTGGGGATACGCTCTAGAGGCAGCTACATTCACTTTAAATAGGGCACAGTCTAAATCCGTTGAGACGAAACCGTATGAATTATGGTTTGGGAAGAAACCTAAGCTGTCGTTTCTAAAAGTTTGGGGATGCGATGCTTATGTCAAGAAACTTCAACCTGAAAAGCTCGAACCCAAGTCGGAAAAATGCGTCTTCATAGGATACCCTAAGGAAACCATTGGGTATACCTTCTACCTTAGATCCGAAGGCAAAATCTTTGTTGCCAAGAACGGATACTTTCTGGAAAAAGAGTTTCTCTCAAAAGGAGTAAGTGGGAGGAAAGTACAACTCGATGAAGTACTACCTCTTGAAACGGAAAGTAGTGCAGCTCAGGAAAATGTTCCTGTGGTGCCTACACCGACTGGAGAGGAAATTAATGATGATGATCAAGGTACTTCGGATCAAGTTGCTACTGAACTTCGTAGGTCCACAAGGACACATTCCACACCAGAGTGGTATGGCAACCCCGTCTTGGAAATCATGTTGTTAGACAACGGTGAACCTTCGAACTATGAAGAAGCGATGGCGGGCCCAGATTCCAACAAATGGCTAGAAGCCATGCAATCCGAGATAGAATCCATGTATGAAAACAAAGTATGGACTTTGACTGACTTGCCCGATGATCGGCGAGCGATAGAAAACAAATGGATCTTTAAGAAGAAGACGGACGCGGATGGTAATGTCACCATCTATAAAGCTCGACTTGTCGCTAAGGGTTATCGGCAAGTTCAAGGGATTGACTACGATGAGACTTTCTCTCCCATAGCGAAGCTGAAGTCCGTCCAAATCATGTTAGTAATTGCCGCATACTATGATTATGAGATATTGCAGATGGACGTCAAAACGGCATTCCTTAACAGTTATCTTAAGGAAGAGCTGTATATGATGCAGCCGGAAGGTTTTGTCGATCCTAAGAAAGCTAACAAAGTATGCAAGCTCTAGCGATCCATTTATGGGCTGGTGCAAGCATCTCGGAGTTGGAACATTCGCTTTGATGAGATGATCAAAGCGTTTGGGTTTATGCAGACTTATGGAGAAGCCTGTGTTTACAAGAAAGTGAGTGGGAGCTCTGTAGCATTTCTCATATTATATGTAGATGACATACTTCTGATGGGAAATGATATAGAAAATTTGGACAGCATTAAGGCCTACTTGAATAAGTGTTTTTCAATGAAGGACCTTGGAGAAGCTGCTTACATATTAGGCATCAAGATCTATAGGGATAGATCGAGACGCCTCATAGGTCTTTCACAAAGCACATACCTTGATAAGATTTTGAAGAAGTTCAAAATGGGTCAGTCCTAGAAAGGGTTCTTGCCTGTATTGCAAGGTGTGAAATTGAGCTCGGCTCAATGTCCGACCACGGCAAAAGATAAAGAAGAGATGAGTGTCATCCCCTATGCCTCAGCCATAGGATCTATTATGTATGCCATGCTGTGTACCAGACCTGATGTAAACCTTGCCGTAAGTTTGGTAGGAAGGTACCAAAGTAATCCCGGCAAGGAACACTGGACAATGGTCAAGAATATCCTTAAGTACCTGAAAAGGACAAAGGACATGTTTCTCGCTTATGGAGGTGACGAAGAGCTTGTCGTAAAGGGTTATGTCGATGCTAGCTTCGACACAGATCTGGATGACTCTAAGTCACAAACCGGATACGTGTATATGTTGAATCGTGGAGCAGTAAGCTGGTGCAGTTGCAAGCAGAGCGTCGTGGCGGGATCTACATGTGAAGGGGAGTACATGGCAGCCTCGGAGGCAGCGCATGAAGCAATATGGATGAAGGAGTTCATCACCGACCTAGGAGTCATACCCAATGCGTAGGGGCCAATCACTCTCTTCTGTGACAACACTGGAGCTATTGCCCTTGCCAAGGAGCCCAGGTTTCACAAGAAGACCAGGCACATCAAGTGTCGTTTCAACTCCATCCGTGAAAATGTTCAAGATGGAGACATAGATATTTGCAAAGTACATACGGATCTGAATGTCGCAGATCCGTTGACTAAACCTCTTCCGCGAGCAAAACATGATCAACACCAAAACTCTATGGGTGTTCGATTCATCACAATGTAACTAGATTATTGACTCTAGTGCAAGTGGGAGACTGTTGGAAATATGCCCTAGAGGCAATAAAAAAAGGATTATTATTATATTTCTTTGTTCATGATAGTTGTCTTTTATTCATGCCATAATTGTATTATCCAGAAATCGTAATACACGTGTGAATACTAAGACCAAAACATGTCCCTAGTGAGCCTCTAGTTGACTAACTCGTTAATCAACAGATAGTCATGGTTTCCTGACTATGGACATTGGATGTCGTTGATAACGGGATCACATCATTAGGAGAATGATGTGATGGACAAGACCCAATCCTAAGCATAGCACAAGATCGTGTAGTTCGTTTTGCTAGAGCTTTTCCAAATGTCAAGTATCTCTTCCTTAGACCATGAGATCGTGTAACTCCCGGATACCGTAGGAGTGCTTTGGGTGTACCAAACGTCACAACGTAACTGGGTGACTATAAAGGTACACTACAGGTATCTCCGAAAGTGTCTATTGGGTTGACACGGATCGAGACTGGGATTTGTCACTCCGTATTACGGAGAGGTATCACTGGGCCCACTCGGTAGTGCATCATCACAATGAGCTCAAAAGTGACCAAGTGTCTGGTCACGGGATCATGCATTACGGTACGAGTAAAGTGACTTGACGGCAACGAGATTGAACGAGGTATTGGGATACCGACGATCGAATCTCGGGCAAGTAACATACCGTCTGACAAAGGGAATAGTATATGGGGTTGCTTGAATCCTCGACATCGTGGTTCATCCGATGAGATCATCGAGGAGTATGTGGGAGCCAACATGGGTATCCAGATCCCGCTGTTGGTTATTGACCAGAGAGCCATCTCGGTCATGTCTGCATGTCTCCCGAACCCGTAGGGTCTACACACTTAAGGTTCGGTGACGCTAGGGTTGTATGAATATGAGTATGCAGTATACCGAAAGTTGTTCGGAGTCCCGGATGAGATCCCGGACGTCACGAGGAGTTCAGGAATGGTCCGGAGGTAAAGAATTATAGATAGGAAGTGTTGTTTCGGCCATCGAGAAAGTTTCGGGGTCACCCGGTATTGTACCAGGACCACCGGAAGGGTCCCGAGGGTCCACCGGGTGGGGCCACCTATCTCGGAGGGGCCCGTGGGCTGAAGTGGGGAGGGAACCAGCCCCTGGTGGGCTGGTGCGCCTCCCCCTTGGGCCCCCCTGCGCCTAGGGTTGGAAACCCTAGGTGGGGGGGGGCGCACCACTTGCCTTGGGGGGCACTCCACCCCCCTGGCCGCCGCCCCCCTTGGGAGATTGCATCTCCAGGGCCGGCGCCCCCCCCCTGGGGGCCTATATAAAGGAGGGGGGAGGGAGGGCAGCCGCACCCTGTGTCTTGGCGCCTCCCTCCCCTGCTACGCCTCTTCCTCCTCCCACAGTTGCTTGGCGAAGCCCTGCCAGAGTCCTGCTGCATCCACCACCACGCCGTCGTGCTGCTGGATCTTCATCAACCTCTCCTTCCCCTTGCTGGATCAAGACGGAGGAGACGTCATGCTGACCGTACGTGTGTTGAACGCGGAGGTGCCGTCCGTTTGGCGCTAGGATCTTCGGTGATAGGATCACGACGAGAACGACTACCTCAACCCCGTTCACTTGAACACTTCCGCTTGCGATCTACAAAGGTATGTAGATGCATTAATATCACTCATTGCTAGATGAACTCATAGATGGATCTTGGTGAAACCATAGGAATTTTTTTTATTTTCTGCAACGTTCCCCAACATCCCTGACGCTTGCGCGACACGGAGAGCACCATAGGACAGCACCAATAATAAAACATGCAACACAAACCAACCATAGCAATTCATCAATCACCGATAGGACAACGAAAATCTACTCAGACATCATAAGATGGCAACACATCATTGGATAATAATATGAAGCATAAAGCACCATGTTCAAGTAGAAGGTACAACGGGTTGCGGGAGAGTGGACCGATGAATATAGAAGGGGGAAGGTGATGGATATGTTGGTGAAGATGATGGAGGTGTTGGTGTAGATCGCGGTGATGATGATGGCCCCCGGCAGCGCTCCGGCGCCACCGGAAGCAAGGGGGAGAGAGCCCCCCTTCTTCTTCTTCTTCCTTGACCTCCTCCCTAGATGGGAGAAGGGTTTCCCCTCTGGTCCTTGGCTCCCATGGCGTGGGAGGGGCGAGAGCCCCTCCGAGATTGGAT